>NW_024412396.1:28822791-28842426 GCF_014898765.1 Herpailurus yagouaroundi | reverse complement strand
ATAAACATTGGGGTACAAGTGCCCCTATGCATCAGCACTCCTGTATCCCTTGGGTAAATTCCTAGCAGTGCTATTGCTGGGTCATAGGGTAGATCTATAAAGCTGTAATCATCAAGACAGCATGGTATTGACACAAAAACAGACACATAGACCAATGGAATAGAATAGAGAACCCAGAATTGGACCCACAAAAATATGGCCAACTAATCTTTGACAAAGCAGGAAAGAATATCCGATGGAAACAAGACAGTCTCTTTAACAAATGGTGCTTGGAGAACTGGACAGCAACATGCAGAAGAATGAAACTAGACCACTTTCTTACACCATTCACAAAAATAAACTCAAAATGGATAAAGGACCTGAATGTGAGACAGGAAACCACCAAAACCCTAGAGGAGAAAGCAGGAAAAAAACTCTCTGATTTCAGCCGCAGCAATTTCTTACTTGACACATCTCCAAAGGCAAGGGAATTAAAAGCAAAAATGAACTATTGGGACCTCATGAAGATAAAAAGCTTCTGCACAGCAAAGGAGACAGTCAACAAAACTAAAAGGCAACCAACAGAGTGGGTAAAGATATTTATTTGCAAATGACATTGGACAAAGGGCTAGTATCCAAAATCTATAAAGAACTCGCCAGACTCCACACCTGAAAAACAAATAATCCAGTGAAGAAATGGGCAGAAAACATGAATAGACACTTCTTTAAAGAAGACATCCAGATGGCCAACAGGCACATGAAAAGATGCTCAATGTCGCTCCTCATCAGGGAAACACAAATCAAAACCACACTCAGATACCACCTCACACCAGTCAGAGTGGCTAAAATAAACAAATCAGGAGACTATAGATGCTGGAGAGGATGTGGAGAAACGGGAACCCTCTTGCACTGTTGGTGGGAATGCAAACTGGTACAGCCGCTCTGGAAAACAGTGTGGAGGTTCCTCAAAAAATTAAAAAAAATAAATAAAAATAGATCACCAGTGTAAATTAATTGTAAGTTGTACAAAAGTTACTTGAAAGTGAAGAGGATGTCTAGTTAGAGAGCATCTGGAAGGCGGGGAATCAAAAGGAAGAGAGTATTGCTCTAAAATCTGCCTGGCTGGCTCTGTGACCTCAAAGAAACGACATTACGTTTTTGGATCTCTAGTGCCTCATCTCAAACATGGACGTAATATTTTGCCTGCCTGAAGGTAAGGCATAGGCCAGGTGCTTTGAAGTACTCATTAATTTCTGAGCATCTGTGATCTTTGATTCCTTCTCTGTAGAGTGAGAGCATTGAATGACATAGTCTTTGATAGATCTACTTGCTCTTAATATGCTGTGGTTCAGTTCTCTAAGCATGTCAGGGACATGGGAGCAGGCAAGAGGATGGTGAAGAGACCTGGGCAGGGAGAAAATCTTAGCCCAGTCTCAATGGTGAATTTGGAAGTAAGCACATGGAAGGATGAGCAAGAGTGTTTTGAGTAGCACTAGCTAAGGTCATTTGAACCCAGCCAGGCCCAGCAGCCTAGAATGTAGTGGGAAAAGCTGAAGGTTGGAGAGACCCAGACAAGGCCAATTATGCCAGGAAAGCTATGAGCTAGACCCTGAGTCCAGCCTCTGTATGGGGAGAAGTGAATCCAGAAGGAGGTTGGTGTTCAAAGCAAATGGACCAAAAGGGGTATTGCCCTGTGGGACTCTGGTTCAAGTTTAGCCTGAAGAGCAGGATACTGAAAGTCAATTCAGAGAAAGAGACTTGAAGGTTAAGGTCTTGGTGGTGAAAAGTTGCTATCACTGTGTAGCCTGGGAAAATTGCACTTGGAGGAAAGTTAAAAAAAAATCTGTGCTGTAGACACAATTAGTAAGCTGTACAACTTTAGAGAAAGGATTTCACCACTTGGAGTCCTGTCAGTGGAACAAGGTGCAATTCTAAGCTCCTGTTTGTCTTCCTGGCTTCACAGTAATGGGAAAATGGCGGTAAAACTTGTGGTTCAGAATAAAGAAACAGCTGTCCATAGAAAATCTTGATTTTACCCCCCTATAGAGTATATCAAATGCATTACATGTTCCCAACAGTCCGTCCGGCAAAAGGAGGAGGTGGATGGTAGAATAAAGAGGAAGTGCTAGAACTTCCCCAGAACGCTGGAGGACCTACAAGGGACCATCCTTTCCACATCCTTCCTTCACCAAGTTTACAGGGTGTAGCTTCCGGAACTCTACCAGTACTCTTAAGTCATGTCTGCACTCTCCTTTTCCTGCCCCACCCCTGCATGCCCTGGTAACAGAGTGAAAAATGAATGGATGACCCTTCACCCAACTGCCCATTGGATGGCCTTGAGTTATTGTGCTTCCCCCAAAGGACATCGACAGAAGAGTGACCAGCTCCTTTAAAGATGTGGGAACTGGGAGGAAGGCTTGGGAGTGGACAGGAATCCAGCCCTGTGGTTGTCTGGATTATTCTACAGCATGGTATGGGGGACCTCAGGCCCAGGTCCTTCATCTACATGCCTCTGAACCAAAGATTTTTATATTTTCAATATTTATTTCTCTGGGCTCTGTGCATTTGGACATCTTGAAGTTTGTTACACCCAAATTTTTAGTTTTTTTTTTTTTTAAGAAAAACAAAAAGGATGAAAGCTTTAAGATATTCTAAGAGGAAGATTCTCTTATTGGCATTGTATCAAATTCTTTTCTCTGGGGGAGGCCTGCTGTTGGGGCAGGGTGGGGTGGGTTCAAAAGGGTTGTAACATACTCTGGCTTTGGGCCCAACATTGTTGAAAAATGCTCAGAGGAGACTCGGAGCACTTAGATGTTTGGCTTTAAAACTTTCTTTGTTTAGATGTTCAAATTTGTTTAAATATTTTCTGAAACAGAAACAATAAAAGAACTTGAATAGAAATTTTTTCCGTGAAACAAATTCTTTCCTGACTTAGCCGGACAAGTTCACTCTAAAATCACATTCATATCTTTATTAAGTATCATGCAAAAGAAGTGAAATATGTATAGGATTTGGGTAAGTTTTAAAACAGTCTAGACTTTTCACAACAATAATAGCAATCGCTATCAACAACTATTTGATGTTAGGTCCCAGATCCTGTTGTAAGTGTTTTTCATATACCTTATTTCACTTAATCTTCTCAATAGTCTTTAAACTAGGTAGTACTATTGCGTCCACTTTAAGCATCAGGAATCAGAGACTCCTGACTCAAGGAACTTGAGTACACTAGTGAGTGTCAAAGTTTAGGTTTGGCTGCAAACCTAGATTGATTTGACCTGAAAGTCTGGTCTCTGTCAGTAGATCTATAATTCATCATTGCTGATCAATGTTCAATAACCAGCTCTCTGGTGTGGGAGGGGAGGTCTGCTTTTTGGTGTTTGCCAGTTTCCACTAGAACACACATTCAACTACCAGCTACCAGACTATCAACTACCAAATGTTCGAGCCACAAACATGATCTCACTGATCAGAGAGTTGGGAAGAAATACACAAAATCAACTGTCGCTGCTATCATCTGCCTCTAGCACACCACAACTTACCTTGTAGGTTATGTTGTCATCAAATACATTTTCGAGCCTGGAGCAAACCTGTGTCACTCACTCACCATTTAGTGGCAAGGTCCACAGTCTTCCTACTCCTCATATTCCCACACACTTACTCTTGTAAGATGCCTTCTTGGAGCACTTCTCCTGGGTACTTGACCTGGCCAAGCACTGCCATAAAGGCTACCCGTGCATTTTCCCCCCCCCCCCCCCCATGCATTTTCTTACCTTATTTTCTCTATGCCATTTTGAGGACACTCTGTTGTCCTTATCTCACAAAATGGGGAACCAGAGGCTCAGAGAGTTTAAGTCATTCGGTGAAGCTCACACAGCTCACAAGTGAGTATAGATAGACTAAGGCTAGATGTGAGTCTGTGACTCCTGTAGATGATGAATTTTTCAGGAAGAACTGGAAAATGAATAAAAGTGGGAGAGATGTATTATTAGCCAAGTAAGATTGGACATAAATGAAGTTTTTCTCTATCATGCCAAAAAATAAAAAATAAAATCTATGAGTCACTTGTGTCTGGATGATAGTAAATATCAGAATGATTAATTGTGTTCCCAATTTTAAAAGTCTGGATAATTTGGGAAAAGCAGCTGTGGTACAGTGGAAAGAATGTGGAGGAATTGAAGGGTCTGGATTGAATTCTGTAGCCAGTGGATAGGTAGATGGATGATCTTGGACATATCCCTTGACCTTTCCTAGCTTTGACAATTTCATCTGTAAATTGGTTGAATGGACATCAACTGAGACAATTTAAATGAATGGTGTTAATCATCCAAATGTTTATTTAATATTAAGTTTTGGTGTTGAACAGACACGGCTGAATAAAAGGAACTTCTTTTCGTTCATAGCTTTTCAGCTGTCAGGGAAAATGTTAAAAATTGAGAAATATATCAATTATTGTGTAATTTGGGGTTGATGATAAAAAGTGACACATTATTTCGTAATCTTAAAGAACTTTCAAAAATATGTCCAAAAAATTATTTTAATAGAACTAAAAAGGTATGAATTTACGGATGAATATCTAGAATCAGTGTTCTCTAGGAGAACTTGGTCCAGTTTTATTCTGTTTCTTAGACCTGTTGGTTCTTGCTGATTTTAAGGCTAGGATAGAAAACCCCTGAATCCAGATGGCCTAAACTGTTGTTCTGGTCCCTTTTTAGGGCTATCTCTCTAAATTCACTTTATATGGAAATTGGTAGGTGTATCTAGCCACAGGCTTATGAAAGTTTTCTCATACATTGATAACGTGCAAATTACCAGCAGTATTAAGACTTGATGCTTAAGGAATTAAAGCCTCTACATTCTCTTTTGACCAGAAGGAATGTTGAGAAAGAAAAGTATAGCTCTGTTCCCCCATGGATGTGATAAAGTCTGAGCCTTGCAAAAGAGCTTAAATAGTACAACTTGTGTAAGAATTCTTTGGGTGTAGTTAGTATAAACAAAGGGTCCTTGGCACGAACAGAGAACTAAGCAGCTGCAAGAGATTTGCTTAAAAAACCAAAAGATTAAATACTCTTAGGGGGGAGAGAGAGAGAGAGAGAGAGAGAAAGAGAGAGAGATGGAGGGAGGAAATACCTGCTAAGGTCTCTGATATTTCCTTTTTCTTTCCTACTTCTAATCTTCTAGGATTAAATAATGGCTATCTGTTGTTAAAAAGACCAAAAGAATCTTCTCCTTAAGAATGACCATATTGTCAGCATTTTCCCTTTATCTCTCTCAATTTAAGCAAGCATAGGAGTCTAAGGTTAAGTCACAAGAAATAAATCATTTGCATTCCCTTGCCACCATATCTGTTCTCTATGAGATCATCAATGAAAGGATACTGAGAGTAATTTAACCCCCATGAGAATATTATGAGTTAGTGGGAGTGATTGATGCATAAGGGAATTGCCTTGAAATGAAATAATTAAAAGTACATACCAGAACCAGTTTGTTTATTATGGAAACCCCTGGTAAGCAGGGGTAATAAATTTTGTTGTAGTCTTGCTGTTCTTTATGATATAGCAGCTACTCATATACCAAGTTTCCTAAGACATAAACATGAAATTGACTAGACTTTCTCATATTTCCACGTGATTCAACTGGTCACATCTTTCTAAAACAGTCCTTATTGTTGCAGCATAATTCTCAATTCAAAGCTGGGAAATGTGCAGTCTGTAATTTCATCAGGAAATTTGTACAACTTTAAAATTTATTCAAATATACTAGAAATAAAATTGCTATTACATTTGGAAGCACATGGAATTGTCAAAATGTGATTTTTTTACATAAAAAACCAGAACGTTTTTGTGTTATTAGGAAAGAGAATATATTAGATGATTGAATAAAGCACATAATTGATTACCATGATGTGGAAGGCTCTCCAAGATTATTATTAAAGGATAAAGGCAAGTTTTCACACCATATATGTAAAATGCCACTGTTTTTGCACTTGTATGAAACTATACTATATACATAGCATAGCATATACATGGGAACTCTATGGAGGAACTATGCTAAGCTGTCAACAGTAGCTATAACTAGAAAGTAAAATTATTGAAGGAAACTTTGGTATTCAATATAACATATTTCTGTAACATTTTAATTTTTTAATAACAAGCGTGTATCATATTTGAAATCAGATGAAGAATATTTTTAAAAATCTGTATATACAGTTGGTAAGTAAGCATATGAAAAGCTCAACATCATTAATAATTAAAGAAATATAAATTAAACCACAATGAACTGCCACTATACATATCATAATGGTTAAAGTGGGAAATAGTGGCAAAATCAAATGCTGGAGAGCATGCAGGAAAAAAACCAGATCATTGATACATTACTGGTGGGAATGTAAAATGTTACAACCATTCTGGGAGACAGTTTGACAATGTTTTTAAGAAATAGGGAGCGTATGTATAAGGGGAGAAGGGCAGAGGGAGAGAGAGTGAGAGAGAGAGAAAGAGAATCTTAAGCAGGCTGTACACTGAGTGCAAAGCCTAATGCAGGGCTCAGTCTCACCATCCTGAGATCATGACCTAAACTGAAATCAAGAGTCAGATGCACAACCAGCTGAGCCACCCAGGCGCCCCCCAGTTTGGCAATTTCTTATAAAGTTTAACATACAGTTAGCATATGACTCAGCAATTGCACTCCTTGGGCAAGAGAAATAAAAGTTATTTTAACGCAAACACCTGCACAGGAATGGTTGTAGCTGTCTTATTCATAATCATCAATATCTGAAGACAGCTTAGTGTCTTTCAACTGGTGAATGGATAAACAAACTGGTGTGTCAATAAAATGAACTACTAGAAAGCAGTGAAAAGAAACAAGCCATTAAGACATGTGACAACATAGATGAATCTCAAATGCATTACGCTGAGTGAAAGAATAGCTGTATGATTCCACTTATGTGACATTCTGGAAAAGGCACAACTATAAATTGCTATCCAGGGATTAGGGGTGGGGTGAGGAAAGTGGAATCACCGGGCAGTGCTTTAGGGTGATGGCGTTGTTCTGCATCTTGATTGCAGTGGTGGTTATACAACCCTAAGCATTTGCAAAACTCATAAACTATACACCAAAAAAAATGAATTTTATTGTATGTAAATTTAAAAAATACTTTAAAAATCCTATTGAAAAAAGATCTAATTGATGTTTTATTTTAAAAAGTTGACAAGTATTGATTAATCTTATAAATTTTCTGGGTTAAGAGAAACTGCTTTAAAAAAAAGAGAGAGAGAGAGAGAGGCGGGGGGAGAGAGAGTGCACAAGCCAGGGAGAGGGGCAGAGAGAAAGAGACAATACGTGGAGCTCAACCCCACAACTCTGGGATCATGACCTGAGCCGAAATCAAGACTCTCAACAGACTGAGCCACCCAGGCGCCCCAAGAGAACCTGCTTTTAAATTGACAAAGGTAGTTGCCAATTGTAAATTAACTGATATTCTTGCTACCTAAGGAGAGATTGGGAGTTCAGAGCCATAGCCTGCAAACTCTCTGTCTAAGTGCGAACTGTATGAAGTATGGGTCAACAGTTATTCAGGAGCAGACTATACAGGTTGTGAATGCTGTCCATTAATGCTTTAATCCCCTTCACACTGGAAGGTTGCCTTGCCCACCCGTCAATTAGATGCAAAAAATTGTTTGTTCATGTTTGTCTCAAATTCCTATGCTCATTCTTCCTTTTATTCAGACCATGAGTAAAGAAGGGCCTTAAGTGCCAGAGGAAGCAAGGTTCTCTCTCCTCTAACAGTTTTGTGGACCCTGACTGCATATATCTGCGTGGGCTTGAAAATGTAAAATGCAATGCATGAGAATAATCTCTTTAGCAGTTAGCATGGTATATGGCCAAATAAAAGCACTGTTTCTGAGTATATTTTTCCTTTAAGTTTGTGCCTCTTACAAGCTTAATAAAATAAAATAAATAATAAATAAAATAAAATAATAAAATAAATTTAAAAAAAATTTTAAGAGGTAAAAAAAGGAAAAGGAGAAAATAACAACACAATAAAATCTGCTGGCCTAAGGCCGGAAGCCTGAGCTCTCCTCGGTCCCCTCCATTTGCCAGCTCAGCCTAGAAGGGAAGCCTACCCTTTGAGCATGGCTTATTAATGAGTCAGCCTTGACAAATTGGGTTTGTTAATGGAAGAGACTGAAACAGATTGTTCCATATAAATAAGTTTTTATTTTTCTTTATTTTAATTTTTAATGTTTATTTTTGAGAGACAGAGAGAGACAGAATGTGAGCAGGAGAAGGGCAGAGAGAGGGAGACAGAGAATCTGAAGCAGGCTTCAGGCTCTGAGCCGTCAGCAGAGCCTGATGCGAGGCTTGAACCCACGAACCGTGAGATCATGACCTGAGCTGAAGTTGGACGCTTAACCGACAGAGCCACCCAGGTGCTCCTCATATAAATAAGTCTTTAAAGTGCCACCCTGAATTTGGTAATGATGCACCAGATGTTCTTAGTGAAGTGGCCACTTCGCATAACAGCATATACCTAAGACTCTAAACTGAAGGAAGTGCCCTCCCCCAAAGGCCTATCATTTTATTTCCCTTCATTTAATAGAACGCCTCCCCCTGCCCCTGCCAGAAAATAACGGTGGGAAACTAGCTTGCTGTCTATTTGATTCCATCTGTTATTCCGTTTACTATGGCTGCCAGCTGCTTCAAGTAGGTGCTAAAAGGGGATCTTTTCAACCCAAATCATCAAATTACTGGGTCTGTTAAGCCCTTCCTAGGTACCTTGTCTTTGGAAGGGTAACAGCCAGAAAGCTCAGGAAAGAAAGTGTCACCAGTGCTTGAAACTGATCTGACGGAGGATGCTTCTTCTCATCATCTCTGTTTATATCTGGCATGTCTGTTTATATCTGGGCAGCAAGGGCTGGAGCTTTGGCTCAATGATTGCTAGCATGGAAACTAGGCTCGATTGTTCCTACTGGTGCTGTGATGTGTGACTGTAACTTTCTGAGTCAGAGTTTTGTCACACTAAAACAAGGAGATTAGATGATGGGATTTCCTGGGGCCCTCAGTTCTAAAGGCCATGAGCTTATGAACTAAGGGGAAAAAAATGAGATCAAATCAGTAACGGAGCTCAAGGATATATAATGATGACTGGGATTCTTTCTGAATGATTAACTCACCTGTGTGTCAGTTCACCACTCATTCAATATGTAGAATACAAAGTAAAGAAGTGGCAGTGGACACAAATGACACTATCAAAGGAGGACAATCTGGAAAGATTGGAGATTTTCCTAAAGTTCTAAGGGCACATGTCATAGCAAATGTTAGATACTCAGGTTTCTGAGTCCCCCTGCCCAGCTTCAAATGTTAGTCTTAGCACTTGGTAGCTGTGTATCCTTAGCCAGATTTCTTTTTTTTTTTTAATTTTTTAACATTTATTCATTTTTGAGAGAGAGACAGAGTATGAGCAGGGGAGGGGCAGAGAGAGAGAGGGAGACACAGAATCCAAAGCAGGCTCCAGTCTCTGAGCTGTCAGCATAGAACCAGATGCGGGGCTCGAACTCACCGAGCTCACGGACCGTGAGATCATGACCTGAGCTGAAGTCAGTCGCTTAACCAACTGAGCCACCCAGGCACCCCTAGCCAGCTTTCTTTCTTTGGGCCTCTGTTCATCAGGTGTAAAAAAGTGATAATAAAATTCTCCTCAAAGAGCTGCTCTGAGGATTAAGTAAAATAATTCATGCTTGCCTGCATTGTGAAACATTGGAAGTCAATTACTAACACCACTTCTGTTGCCGCTGCTACATATAGTCTTGAGGGAATGATACACTCCAGAACACGGAGCCATGGATGGTGTTGGGGAAAGGGACGGCTGTGGTGGAGTGACTAAGCCGCCAGACTTGGCTTCTGAAGCCTAGGGTTTTAATTCCAGATAACACAGAGATCAAGAATGTGCCCACAAACAAATTCCACAGTATAAATTACATTAGGCATGTACTGTCACTTCCTAGCTGGGTGACTTTGGCCATGTCACCCAACCTCTCCGAGTCTGGGTGTCCCCAAGGGTATTAATGCTTATCTCTTCAGGATGTTAAAATGAGCTCTGTGAGATAGTGCATGTGAAATCATGCACTGTAAACCACAAACTCTGCAAAGGCAAGCGTTGTTAGGAGCTAGCAAGATGATGAATGAAAACTGAGGATAGAAATCTTTCTGAAAGGATACATCCGTTTCT
Organism: Herpailurus yagouaroundi; assembly: GCF_014898765.1. Lineage (NCBI taxonomy): Eukaryota > Metazoa > Chordata > Mammalia > Carnivora > Felidae > Herpailurus > Herpailurus yagouaroundi. The sequence goes on along the minus strand of NW_024412396.1, from coordinate 28,832,219 downwards.
CTGACATGTTGAAATAATTTGCAATTTTTTTCGATGACTCAGGGTTATCTTCCTGAACATCTATTACCGAGAAAACATACCTGTCTGTAGCGCTTAACCATACCTGTCTATGGCGCTTTACCACTTTAACCTGCCGTCACCTACATAACTTCCTTCCATTTCCACAGAAAGGTACATAGCTGTTTGTCCCCATCCTGACCCTGTGATTAGTACCCGTCGGCATCTTTCCTCGCAGCTCCCATGGTCTGGCCGTGGCTCCCACTTCTTTTCTCTCACACCACATAGTTATTATTGGAAGCAGATGTAAGAATAATATCAAACACTCATGTTGAATGCTAGGTTAAGGGGAGCTTTTGAGTAAGGAATGGGCATATTCAGGTATTTTAGAAAGCTTTCTTAGCAGCAGTTGATCTGATAGACCAGGAGATGGGGACTGGGGTCAGGACAGAGGAGTGTTATTTACTGACAAGGAAAGGTAGTAAGAGCCTGTACTTGGAGGATGGCAGGAGCAGAAGGAGGTAAAGACTAAAGAGACTAGGAGACAAGACAATAAGTCTATAGAACTTGATTCACTCAATAGAACCTTTGCCACGTGTCAGGTATTGCGCCAGGGACAGGAAATATATCAGTGAATAAAATAGGTAGAATCTTGATCTCTGTGAAATTATGGTCTGTTCCATTTGTCAAGTAATTGGATGTCAGTGAGAAGGGAAAGTGGGAAATCACACAGAAGTGACTGAAGTTTCCAGCTTGAGCGTCTGGGGAAATGGGGGTGCAATTGACAGCAATAGAAGGCAGGAGATGGAGTGGGTTGGGGTGAAAGGTGACACATTCAGTGTTCAGCACAATGAACTTGAAGAATTGTTAGCTAATTAAAATGCTTTCCTAAAGTGAAATGAGCTCTGGGTTTAACTCTTGGGTTTTGTGACTGGCACCAGCTGATCTAGGCAGAGTGGTACAGTTTCTCCGTGTCTAATTCAAGAGACATCCAGAATGGACTGGAGACACTCATTCCTGGTCCCAAATTTTAGGAGACATTTTTTTTTTTATAAATCTTATATGAGAAAGTTCATTAACATAGATAATATCTATAAATATGGCTTCATAAAAAAAGACTAAATGTCAAGTTCACTTTTCCCATAAAGACCTTATATAAAAGTTGAGAGCATACAAGTAAATCTTCATCCAGTCGAGGGATTTTTTGGAGGCAGCAAGCCAAAATAATCCAAGTGCATTTATTCATAATAATATTACTTGCTACAGGGATGGAATATAGGGATGGACATATTCCTGTACACTGTGTTTCAAATATCAGATGTCTCTTGGAAATTACTGCCATGGGCTGAATTTTAGTTAATTCCTCCCCAACCTCTCTGCCTGGTACATAACACAGCAGTATTCAGTGTGGTTCATCAAAGAAAGCTCTGTAGGCCACAGATATATACCAACAAAGTAGACATGCTACTAAGAAAATTTAGAAGTCCTACTTTTTTATTCTTCCCCAGGCCAGAGATCATTCTGCTTCCTCTCAGAAGCAGGCCACAGAGATGGTAAGATCATTGTTTCTCCCCCCAACCCCTTTGTAAAAAAAGTATATTGAATCTGTTCATACTCCTAAAGGATTTGTTTAAACCCTACTTAGCTATGTACCATAGCTACGGAAGAGACCATTTTATCTTGAAAAAATGTTAAGAGTAGGTTCAAACACTCAGTGACTTATAAATAGATTTTCCTTAGGTCAAAGTGGCCAGCACGAGCTATTTATAAGGTTCTCTAGAACAGTGGTTTTCAACCTTGGCTGTACTTTGAATCACCTTGAGAACCTTAAAACATACTGATACCTGAGTCTGACCCCAGGGGTTCTGTTTTAATTAGTCTTTGAGAGGGAAAAAAATTCCCAAGGTAATTCTCACATGCAGCTATTGTTAAGAACCATAGCTTTAAAACATGGGATTTGGACTAAGACCATATCCCAACAGGCCTTGCCAACATAAGCTGGCTAAAAAATAAGGTCCAAATAAAGGTACTTATTTACTATGACTGCATGTTAAGTTAGTGCCTTTCATTTTGATATACTTTACGTTGGCAGTAGAAATGCACCCTAGCCAATTCATGGAGTATCTTTATCAGGTTACATGTCCATGGTGAAAACAAAACAATAAAAAGGAGGGCAGCCATGGGACATAGCCCACTGTATATCATTTAGAATTTGAGAGCTTATTCTTACTCATGCTAAACTTGGTAGTGCTATTACAGTATAGACATGAGTAGCATCTGATATGGACATTCCTCTGCTTGATGTATCTATCAATATATTAATGGAATCAAGTATCGTGAAGATTTTGTAGCCTTCACATTTCTGCCTTTTCTTCATTTATTTGTTGTTTTTGTTATTTCTGATGTTTATGCTTGGAAGATTTCTGGCTCATTTTTGTGCTCATGGTCATTCTGGATGACTTATGTACCAAGTTCCTATCACCAGATGCAAGAAACACAGCCACATTTACATTTGATGTGACTGTTGGGGCCATCAGATCCTAGCTCAACTACTGCTAGTTGTTATAGCCTGAGCAAGTCAATTAAATTCTCAGAATCTCATTTTCCTTATCTTAGAGGGTTGTTGTAAGGATTGCAAATAATATATTATACTGTCTATTGCATAAGAAATGTTCAATAAATTAGAGCTGTTATTACCTCCAAATCTAGATTGCAAATGCCTTAAGGGTATTGGGTCATATTTCTCTATATAGTTTGGTATTTATAATTCCTTAATCATGCATGAGATGGTTTTCAATAAAGATAACACAATTCCAACTTTATAAATTATAGGGAATATTAGATAGAACTAATTACCTTTATCAGTCTTACAGAATTAAAGGTACTGTCTGTGACCAGGTTACTGAGCAAAGTGACTGGTCTACCAGAGAATCAGATCCACAGTCTTAGGAGGTTAAAAGTTTGGGTCCTGGAGTCAGACTACCTGAGTTTGAATTCTGGCTTCAATTCTTGTTGGCTGAATTTTTTATCAAGTTGCTTAATCCCTCTCAGCTCCTTTCTTTGTCTGCAAACTGGGTGTGTTGAATGCATTAATGAAATTATGTATATATGGTCCTTAACTAGAAGCGGGTACATTATAAAGGTTCAATTAAGGCTTGCTATTCTTATTTTTGGCGTTATTAGCATTGTTCTGACTTATGCACTAAGTTCTAGAGAAAGGGACAATGGCCAGCAGGCCACATGCAACAGAAACGAGGTGACTCAATTTGGTAAGACGCACAGGATGTCTAGGAAAGAAGCACAGATGAAGCCAAGGACAACAGCCTTTGGAAACACAACCACAGCCACAATGCAATGGAGACAGCACACACTGAGGTCACTCTTGGGCAGTCGCTCAACTCATTAGAAGTTGACCTGCCCATATTTACTCAACATTGTGTCAGATAGTGTGGGAGTATTCAAGGAAGTGAAAAGTAGAACCTTTGAGGAACTTGTAGTCTGGTTGGGGAGAGAAGTCTTCAAGAAGAATGGATACTGGTGTTAAGAGCTAACTTGTGAGGTTTGGCCTCTGACTGCAGTGAAGTTACGAGAGGAGAGAGAACAATGTTGGCCTTTTTGTACCATTCTGTCTACAGGAAAATAATGCCATTATCCATCAAACCTTCAAATATAATTAGTAATGAAGGTATCTTGGCTACCAATATAAATGGCCACACCTTTTAATTCCTTCTATTCCACAGTAACCCTGATTGTAACTAATATGTGAAGAATCTGGGAGTAGATTATTCATGGAAAAGTATGGGAGTTATGGAAGATATCTTTTTTTAAAAAATTTTTGTAAAGTTTTTTATTTTCAAGAGAGAGAGAGAGAGACAGAGCATGAGTGGGAGAGGGGCAAAGAGAGAGAGAGGGAGACACAGAATCCGAAGCAGCTCCTGGCTCTGAGCTGTCAGTGCAGAGCTGGACCCGGGGCTCCAACTCACGAACCTTGAGATCATGACCTGAGCCGAAGTCGGATGCTCAACTGGCTGAGCCACCCAGGCGCCCTGATTTCTTTTTATTTCTTTACTTTTGGGGGAAGATTTCTTTACAATACTTTTTCCCAGTTCAAGTCAACAATGGTTGGGGCCTCTGGGTGGCTCAATCGGTTAAGCGTCTGACTTCGGCTCAGGTCATGATCTCACAGTCTGTGAGTTCGAGCCCCACGTCAGGCTCTGTGCTGACAGCTCTCTCTTTCTCTCTCTCTCTCTCTCTCTCTCTCTCTCTCTCTCTCTCTCAAAAACAAAATTAAATAAACATTAAAAAAAAAAAGAACTTAAAAAACAGAAAAAAACAAATCAACAATGGTTTACAAAACAGCCAGGAAGGATGTACCAGGTATTATGCTAGACCCATGATGTTAAGAATGAGGAAGATTGGTCCTGCCTTCAGGGAAGGATGGTTCACATTCTAATGGTCATGTGGGACTGTCAAGGCCTATCTCTTTTTCTGTGCTCAGGCTTGTGGTAAAAATGATCTGAAATAGATGTACTGAGTCCTTAAGAGTGCATAAGAAAAAAAGAAGACGAAAGAGCCATTAAATGAAAACTATCCCTGAGGCCCTTTTAACCAGCTGAAAGGACAGATACAAAGAGACCATTTCAGTATTTTTGGTGAGGACTTGAGACACGGGTGTGCCCAGGTGTTACAACCACTCAGGTGGTTCTCTGCCAGAACTCTGCGAGGCTGCCGACGTGATGTCTGAACTAAATCCCAGAGGGAATGAGAGATCATCAGGAGATAGGAAGGGTGTTCCAAGCAAGGAATAGCACAAACAGAGGCGCACTGCCGTCAGGCTATCTGAGAGGATGGGGAACTACCAATGGTTCAATATTGCTAAAGGTGAAGGGAGGAAAAGGCAAGAGATGACAGATAGAGGCCAAGCCACTGAGCCTTTCCAGCTGAAGATTCAGCCTAAAAGTGAGGGAGAATCCACCAAAGGGTCCTAGACAGGAACGTGTGATGGTCAGATTTGTGGGTTTATTTATTTATTTATTATTATTTTGTTTTGTTTTGTTTTGTTTTGAGAGAGAGGGGGTGCAAGTGAGTGTGGGGCAGAGAGAGAGAGAGAGAGAGAGAATTCCAGGAGGGGCAAAGAGAGAGAGAGAGAGACAGAGAAGTGGGCTCGCCCGAAGTGAAGTGGGGCTCGTGCTCACCCGATGTAGGACTTGAACTCATGAACCTTGAGACCATGACCTGAGCTGAAGTCAGATGCTGAACGACCAAACCACCCAGGCGCCGAGATTTGTGTTTTAGATAGATGTAGAGAAAGGAGTTAGCAAGGTATCAGGATAGGTACTGCTGCATGTAACAGTGGCTTAAGCCAATGAGCGTTTGTTTTCTTACATAACAAAAAGTCTGTAGGTAGGCAGATACTCACTAAGACAGTCTTCTCCTCTCTGTCTTTTTGCTGCACCATGTTTTTGTCTTCATAGTTGTCCCTTTGTGGTCAGAAGAGGGCTGCCCAAGCTCAAACCAACACATCCATGTTTAAGGCAACAAATATGGAGAAAGATGCAACTGTTCCCTTTCATCACCAAGTAGAAGCCCTCCTGGAATCACCAGATTTTCAGCACACAGCTAGCAGTTTGGTCAGGACTGTACCAGATGGTGACTGTCACTGCAAGAGGAGCTGAGACAGCACTCATCTTCCATCGAGGGTGGATTCATGCAAGAGAGGAGGTTGGGAATAAGGGGTGGGAATAAGGGGTGAGATGATGAGGACGGGAAATAGGACAATGGTAATAAAGAAGGAGTGGCTATTGCTGCCCTTAACAAAAACTGAAAACTCAGAAATTCAGAGTAGTGGATCTAGTTCAAGAAGTGGCTTGGAAAAGGGTGCCTGGGCGGCTCAGTCGGTTGAGCATCCGACTTCAGCTCAGGTCATGATCTCGCCGTTCGTGAGTTCGAGCCCCGCCCGAGCGCTGAGCTGTGCTGCCAGCTCAGAGCCTGGAGCCTGCTTCACATTCTGTGTACCCCCCTCTCTCTCCGCCCCACCCCTGCTTGTGCTCTTTCAAAAATGAATAAACATTAAAAAAAATTAAAAAAAAAAAAAAGAAGAGGCTTGGATGTGTCATCCCACCCGGGGAGGGATATAAATGAAAACCTCAAGTGAAAGTTGGAGGTCATTAGAATGTAGGGATCCCACCAAATATATCTCAAGCAGTACTCAGAATCTCTAAGTAGCACATGGTTTTTCCTAAGGCCTAACAATTTCAATTAAGCCTAAGCCTGTGGTGACGTGCTAATTTGCACAGCCCTGTTTTTTTCCACATGCTAATATACTCACCCTGGAATTTAATGGACAGTAAAGTTATGCAAAGAATCAGTGTGTGCAACCCAGCACCAGGACATTTTCTGCCAAGCCCACCTCCAACACAAACACATACACATACCAGTCAGTGCTATACATAGAACTTTCTCTTGAATCCCGACATCTATTTGCCACACTGTGGAGCAAATGTGTTTCCATTCTCTTGATTAAAATAACAGGAAGTATCATCATTCTTGAAGTCTTGGTATTTATAACAGACATATAACCACACGCACACAAATATAACTGTGGAGACTCTTGCTGAGGTCTATTGGCAAGGCGTCTGGTACCGTTCCTGCAAAAGTCCTGCGTTTAAATAATCTCACCTCTCGAGCCATGCTCCCAGCTACTGTGAAGATGGGATCCAAGAGGACTAAAACGTCTACAGAAGAAGTCCTCTGTAACCGCCAACCCAGAAGGGGCCTCTGCCTCTTTAGCTGGTCTGGCAGGTCATGGAAATTCTACTCTGGAACTGGATACAAGAGAAATATTTCTTCACTATTTACTCTGACCAGTGAAATCACTATGACAGATTTTTTTTCTTTTTCCCGAGACACAGAGTGACATTTTAAAGGAGAAACCACTCTTTGGGTGCCATAGTCTTCTAAAAAATTATATTAGAATAAGAGCTCAGAGGAATGTCTGCCCAGCACAACTGTCTATAGCCTCATATTTCAAGAAGAATGCGGCCACTCTAAGCAGACAGGAAGCCGGGACTGCCCAGGTCAGCCTCTTTTCCTATTGGGTCGAATTCGTTGGACTCAGCATCAGATTCAAAACTAGTGACACCCTCCTGGTGCAACGGCTCTTTTTGCCTTTTTTGCTGCTAAATCCGTGCCACACTGCGGTGTTTGCTGCTTTTTCATAGTTATACTTTGTTCTCCAGACCAGATCAAGAGCACCCTAAGGTCAGCGGTCACACCTTGTATTCCATTATGTCTTGCAGAGTTGTGTTTGTCGTGGTAAACTTACAGGAAATTGTCGGATGGATGGATGAGTAAAACAATGACAAAAACTGGAAAACAGCGAAAGGTGGGCTGGGCTGCTGTCTGGTAAAGCAGATTACGAAACTCAGGTCAGATGAGCAGGAAAGGTGGTGTAGGGGAAAGAATGTTTCATTTGATCCACATGAAATCCACATGGATCCTAGCCCCACGTTGGCTTTCTTGCTTTCACCCATTCAACAAACATTTTTCTAAGCTTGTGCCAAGGAGCCAGGCAAGCGTTGCGGCAAGCCCTGAATAGCAGTCCCTGCTCTCAAGGTGTGGTGGTGGTGGTGAGGGGGACATGAGGCAATCGGGAATTGTGGGAGATATGGTGTGATTGACAGCATGATAACGACGGGCACAGGGCACATGGAGATTCTAAATCAGACTGTGGTTTTCAGGAAAGCTTCCTGAAGGAGAAGGATTTTTTTTTTTTCAACGTTTATTTATTTTTGGGACAGAGAGAGACAGAGCATGAACGGGGGAGGGGCAGAGAGAGAGGGAGACACAGAATCGGAAACAGGCTCCAGGCTCTGAGCCATCAGCCCAGAGCCCGACGCGGGGCTCGAACTCACAGACCGCGAGATCGTGACCTGGCTGAAGTCGGACGCTTAACCGACTGCGCCACCCAGGCGCCCCAAGAGAAGGATTTTTTTATTCTAGCGTTGAAGGATGAGTGACGGGTAGCGGAGACTGATTGGGAAGAGCATTCTGGGTAGAGGGACGAGGATGTGAAGATGTTCCAAACCATAAAATAGGAGGCTGTTAGGACTAAAGTCTCGGCTGAAATGGCAGCTGTGTGGCCAGAGCCGAAGTTAGAGAGGTAGGCTACAACTGCCTCACAAAGAAAGGGCCTTGTGGCAGTATGATTTAGTGCCTCGGCAGAGGTTTAGAAATCAGGCAGAACTGCGTTCAGATCCCAGCTCTGGTACTTCCCAGCCTCGTGACTAACTGAGTTTTTTAAACTCCTCCAAGTCTTTGTTTCCTTAACACAGTTTCTAGCTGTATCACTTCTCTAGTGCAGCATAAGACATTATCCCAAACCGTAACAGCATAAAACAGCACACGTTTATTAAATTCTCACAGTTTCTATGTGTCCGGAACCTGGGCCCTGCTGAGTAGGGTCCCCTGCGTCAGGGTCTCCCACAAGGCCGCAAAGTGTCAGCCAGAGATGAGGTGTCATCTCAGACATGACTGGAGAAGGATCCATTTCCAAGTTCACTTACATGGTGATTGTTGGCAGAATTCAGTGCCTGGCTGGCTATGGGCCAGAGGCTGCCCTCAGTTCCTTGCCATGTGGGCCTCCCCAGCGTAACAGCTTGCTTCATCAGTCAGTGAGAGATGGTTACTGAAGTGACTTCTTGCCACTATTACCACATTCTGTAGGTGAAAAGTCACTAGGCCAGCCCATACTCTGGGAGGTTGGAGGGGGGAGGGATGGGATTATACAAGACAATGAATACCATGAAATGGGGATTTTGGGGGGATTTAGGGAGGGCCTATAGCTAGTAGCTTATAGCGTATTACCTATTAACCTGTAGCTTATATTACCACTGAACAAATGTTATTTTTATTATGCTGAATTGAGAGATCTGGAAAACCTAGAGAAAGCTAGTGAAGGATTTTCTATCAAAGAGTAACTTTTGGCAATCTTGGCTAAATCAAATCACCTCATGTCTTTGAGCCTTTATTTCCTCCTCCGTCCAATGAAAATACCCATGTCCCAAAGAAATGAGAATGTAAATGTGCAAGCACAAGTACATTTTAGTCACAACAAATATACAACTCTTCACAGTGGGAGGAAGCCGACTGCTTTGGGCCAGTTTTCCATTTTGTATTGATTCTGTGAGTCTCACAGTCTGATCTCTTCAGAGTTTTCAGGGCTTGGCCCTGTGGGCCCAGAAGGATTTGTGTAACTGGAATAAACACCCACAAAAAGAAATGTGTCTTTTGAACATCCCTTACTTAAGGCGTTTCCAAGGGTTTGCTTTTTTTTCCTTCTTTTTAAATACCTTTGTTTCCAACGACCCCATGGTGCGGGGAGGGGGGGGGAGGGGCTGGAGGAGATGGAAACAGGGGAGAGGCCGTGGGTT
>NW_024412396.1:28765491-28822691 GCF_014898765.1 Herpailurus yagouaroundi | reverse complement strand
GTTTCGAGGCTGCGCGGTTTCCAGTCCCAGGGACCGGCTCAGGTTACCGCCTCCCTGCTCACGGGGTGAGAGACCCAGCGTACCCCCACCCTGGCGCCTCGCCCATTTCCGCTAGGTGCCCAAAGAGGATGCTTCATTCCATGCCCCAAATGGAGCCGATCACACACAGTAGTGTTTCATGGCCTTCCCAGGTGCCGTTTTCCCCGGGGAAGGTAAACAGCGCGCTCTCTCTCCCACTCTCTTTTTAAACGGCGCCTCTTGACCCTGACGAGTGGGTATTTCGGCCGGGCAGCCCAGTCTTCCCCGTCGGTGGCCTTTGGACTGGGGGTCGGAATTTAGGAATTACACCTCCCCCCGCCCCCCGCCCCCGTTCATCTCCATACAAAGGCACGCTTCTCCGCAGGGCATCTCCGGGTGGAGCCACGGAGCTGTGGCTGCGACTATGCCTCGAGAACGAGGGGCGCCCGGGACCCCACCACCACCCCGTCGCCCTGCCACCCTGCAGCTGCACACGCCACCGCGGGGTTCCCCCTTGGCGCTGAAGTCCTCTCCTGCGGCGCCGCTGCCCTGGGACTTGGAGGGCCATTTGGTCTTGGGGGAGGGGCTCGTAGGCCCCGCGGAGCAGCCCCTGCAGGAGGGCGGGAGCGAGCCCGGCCGCTCTCGGGTTGCGGAGGCGGAGCGGAGCGGAGCAGCACTCCCGGCAGCCCTGGCCGGAGGCTTCTACCTCGCCAGCCCCGCTGCTCCCGCGACCGCTGCCTTAGAAAACTTTTAACGAGAACCAGATGTGGCAGCCGCTGTCGAACTTTCCCCGAGCCGGCGATTGGTCCCCGGCCGAGGGCCGCAGCCAGTCTGCGCGCTGCGAGGGCCCGGAGTCCCCGCCCGCCCGGGCGCCCGCGGGGATCCAGGTTGGAGGCTGGCGAGGCGCAACTAGCGGGCTGGCGGGCCGGGCCGGGACGCGCTCTGCGGCGGGGCAGCCCAGGAGCCGAGCCAGCATGCGGGGGGACCGGGCGTTGCCGCCGCCGCCGCTGCTGCCGCTGCTGTTATTGCTGCTGCTGTCCCGGGCCGCGGCGCTGCGCCCGGACGAGCTCTTCCCCTACGGGCAGTCTTGGGGGGACCAGCTCCTGCAGGAGGGCGACGACGAAAGCTCAGCCGCGGTGAAGCTGGCGAGTCCCTTGCGCTTCTACGAAGCTCAGTTCGGCTACCTCTACGTAAGTTCAGCCCCCGCTTGGTGTGGGAACCGGCAGATGTCTCGCAGCTTCTTCCCAGGGGTCCGTGTGGTGTTGCTCTCACCGAACCCCTGCCTCCCGAGGGGGAGGAAATAGTCCGCACGCCCTGCTGTCCCCGAGCGCCCCTGGGGTGGGAGCTGGCTTTGCAGCGATGCTGCTGTCTGACTTGCTTTTCTCTACCTCGAGAGGAAGAGCAAGAATTCAGACCCACAAATTCGCAGCCACAGAAGCGTCCCAGGCGGAAAACGGGGTGGGGATGCTTGGGGCGGCCAGTGGGGTTTCCAGTAAGAACCTCGAGAAGGCTGTGCGCGGGTGCAGAGCTGGTGTATTCCCTCCTCGGACCCAGAGGTCTCCTCCAGCGTGGTGCGGAAAGTGAGAAGATACTTTAGGGCTCCTGGACCTATCGCACCCCTCCGTGGGGGTAGAGGGGGTTGGTGGGACAGCGGCTAAAGTTGCGCTGGTCGCCCTGAATCAGGAATCGGGCTCCCAGCCGGTGGGGAAGGGGGAGCTTAAAGCCCGGGCCGGTTCCCTTCCCTCCATGTGGAGCAGGGTGGGCGCACACATTTGGACCTTTGGTGGCCGCCGGTGGGCCTCCTGCCGCGTACGCGACCGTCACCTTTGTCCCCCTCCTCCCACAGGTGGGCACCAACGGTATCATCTCCACTCAGGACTTCCCTAGGGAAACCCAGTACGTGGACGATGATTTCCCCACAGACTTCCCGGCCATTGCTCCCTTCCTGGCAGACATCGACACGAGCCAGGGCAGGGGCCAGGTCCTGTACCGTGAGGACACGTCCCGGACCGTGCTGGACCTGGCTGCCCGCTACGTGCGCTCAGGCTTCCCGCGCACCGCCGCGCACTTCACCCCCACCCACGCCTTCTTGGTCACCTGGAAGCAGGTGGGCGCCTACGAGGAGACCACACGCCGGGCGCCGCCCTCGGAAGAGGTAACTGAACCAGGAGTGCTGGGCCGCTGGGCCAATGGAGGGATGGGTTCGAATTCTGGGCTGGAGCTCAGGGACTGGCTTGGAGTTTCTTCTGAGTCTGCTCTCTTGCTGAACCTGCTGTATCTTGTGGTGGCACTTGGGCTGAAGTGACTGGGAAGTGGAGAAGGCTTCTTTAGGCATCCTCTGAGGATCTGAGAGGTGGCTACAGAATTCTAGCAAAGGGATCGGAGGGCCCCAGGGCAGATGCGGAAGGCCCTCCGAACACAAGGCGGTTCACTGTTTGGTTGTTTATTTTTAGAATCACCTCTAAGTATACAAGAATTATTTCTAATTATATGTTCATTGAAGGAAAAACATCAGCAAATACAGGCAATTTAAAGAACAACCTCTCATTTTCCTAGCACTCAAAGATAATCACTCTTAAACATTTTCATTTATATCTTCCGGAGGTTTTTTTTCCCGTATTAATATCTGTATTTATCTGTGACTGTCTATTAACAATAATGGGTTCACAATGCACGCACTTTTGTAAACTATTTTTTCCACTACATAGTATATTGTCAATGTATTTCATTGTCACGAAATACATTTCTCCGGCATCATTTATAATATCTGTATAATATTCCACACAGTGAATTGACCACTGTGTTCAGTGGTCATTAAGATTATCTCCAGTTTTTCATCATTATGAATAATTTGGTGAAGCACTTTTTTTTTTTTTAGCTAAATTTTTTGCACATATCCTTACTGGATAGTCTAGGAAGTGGAATTGACGGGCAAGAAAGAATACACTTTTTCTATTTATTTATTTATTTATTTATTTATTTATTTATTTATTTATTTATTTTAAAGTTTATTTATTTTTGAAACAGAGAGAGAGTGGGGGGGGGGCCCAAAAAGGGGGGAAGAAAGAGAGAATCCCAGGCAATCTCCATGCCGCCAGCACAGAGCCCAATGGTGGGGCTTGAAACCACGAATCATAAGATCGTGACCTGAGATGAAATCAAGAGTTGGGCCTTTAACCGACAGAGCCACAAGTGCCCCTATTTGTTTTTATTTTTTAAGAAAGCTTATTTACTTTGAGAGAGAGTGTGTATGAGTGTGTGTGTGTGTGTGTGCGTGTGTGCACGCACGCACACACAAGTTAGGTAGGGACAGAGAGCATGAGAGAGAGAATCCTAAGCAGGCTCTGCGCTGTCAGCACACAGTCCCTCACAGGGCTCCATCCCAGGAACTGTGAGATCATGACCTGAGTGAAATTAAGAGTCCAATGCTCAACCGACTGAGCTACCCAGGCGCCCTGGGAATACACTTTCCATAAGGTTCTTGATGGCTTTTGCCAAATTGCCCTGCAGATATTAGTTTACGTGCACCCTAGTTTACAGGGGACTGCCCTCCATTTGCTTTATAGTGTCTACCTGAGCAACTAAAACAACCCAAGCGCTCAGTCTTTAGGCTTGGCAGCAAGATCTAAATACTCCAAATGGACCTCAGGTGGGCTCAGGGTAGCTTGGCAAATGGTGAAATTAGACCTGAATTTCTGTGAAATTAGACCTGAATCTAAAATGGCATACTCGAAGGGCTGAAACTCTTATAATTTATCTCTATTTTAACTCATTATGTTTCTTAGCTGTAGAATGATGGCACATATCCTCCCTGAAAGATCAAGATCAAGTAGCTTGTCCACACTCCCTGAGTAGTTCAAGATGGTGGCTATTCTTCTTTTGTGTTCTGTAAGAGAAATAGGCCCAGAAGGCTATTCTGAAAAGATCTAGAAAAAAGTGTTTGAATTTGTGGTGTTTTTTTTTTTTTTGACATTTAATTTTTGTCAGGCAACATTTAGTTTTGTTCACTGAGTAATTTTTTTTTTTTACAGATGTGGGTTTGACATTTCAATTATTCATTTCAACAGAATACATTCAATTCAAGCAAATATATTGAGCACTTTCTTAGTGCAGGGCATTGGGCTAGGTGGGGGGTTGGAGAAAGATGAATAAGGTAAGGCTCCCCATCATTATGTTGCACTCATTCATTCACTCATCCATTCGTTTTTGTAAATCAGTTCAAAACACTTACCTGCAATTAAATATACCACACCTATAATAAAAAACGTAGAAAATAAGAAAACAAATATTATTTACAATTTCAGTAGCCAGAGGCTACCACTGCTAATACTTTGTGTTTTCTTCCAGTCTCTTTTTGTAAACCTATGTCTTATATGTGGCAGATATGTATGTGTGTGTATAAGTAATTTATATTTAAATGTAGTTAAGATTTATTCATCCAACAAATGGTTTTTTGTACACTAACTATATTTCAGAACTGGTATAGACACAATGAAAGGAAATACTCTTTACTCCCAAAGACCTCATAGTTTTAGTGAGGACATTGATTATGTGTAATATAATATGATAAGTGTAATAGCATCTTCACTTAAGAAGACTAACGCTGACCCTTCCTGATTAGGGGACTCAATCTGGGAAGGTTTTGCTTTTGTTTTTTTAAGTTATAAATGTTTTTTATTTATTTTTGAGAGAGAGAGAGAGAGAGAGAAAGAAAGAATATGAGCTGGAAAGGGGCAGAGAGAGAGGGAGATACAGAATCTGAAGCAGCCTCCAGGCTCTGAGCTGTCAGCATAGAGCCCGCAGGGCTGGAACCCGTGAACCACGAGATCATGACCTGAGCCGAAGTCGGACGCTTAACCGACAGCCATCCAGGTGCCCCTCAATCTGGGAAGGTTTTAATGAGGAAGTAGTTTTGAATCTGCGTTGAGCTTAGTGGAACAGTCTCAGAAGAAATAGCATGTGACATATCACCCATGTGCTGTAAAGTATGATGTGTTTTGGGCATTGCATGTGGTGCATTACTGAAGAAGAACGGTTGTTGGGCATGAGGATGAAAAGGCCATGGGGTGGGGACAGATCATGTACTGCTGGGAGTTTGAACTTGGTTCTTTGGCAGTGGGAAGGGTTTTGAAGGATTTTAAGCAGGGGATTGATTTTTTTTTTTCTAAAGTTCTTTTTGTCTGTATTGAGAGGGTAAGGGCTCAAAGGAAAGATTACTAAAACAATTACTATATATGTTGTTTATTCAAGCTATCTACTTAATTCTTAAAACAATTATTTTATCATACTGTCTTCCCACAACAGTCCTACAAGATAAGAATTATGTTTGCATTTCACAGATAATGGCAAATAGAAGATAATACAGTTGTCCAGAATTCTCCTCGTTAGGCAAAGGCAGGCTTAGAGGACACATTTCTTGATTCTTAGTTTTTTTAATTGCCTTTATTTTAAAGTAACCTCTACACCCAGTGAGGGTTTGAACTCACAACCCTGAGATCAAGAGTCGAATGCTCTACTGACTGAGCCAGCCAGGTGCCCCAGTTGTTTTTGTTTGTTTGTTTGTTTTGTTTTGCTTTACTGCTTTTAACCCAGATTTTTCATGCAAGACCCATTTCCTTGGCTCGAGTGATGTTGGTGGACACAATAATAATTGTGCTTTTTCCACAGACTTCCAATAAATAAAGCTTGGTGTGATCTTAGTACCAAAAGAATGCTTGGAATCATATTTCATTCAAAGGAAGAATGAACTTGCAATGAAATTGGCTGCCAAGGATGCTATTGATGCCTTATTACTTCTAAATTAGTATTCCAATGCTCTAAAGAGAATTCAGCTGCATCTGTCTTACTTTTCAGTAGAATAAAGACAGATGATGTTGAATTGAGTGAGGCTGAATCAGGGAGATGAACGGTTACACAGAAGTGCTGGTTCGGTGAAATCACAGTAGAGTTTTACAATTCCATTTTTATCAGAGCTCGTTTGAAACCAAAAATTACAGACAAGGTGAATTTGTTCATTATTTTTTTCAGTTTCATCTATAGCATAGGACTACTGCTCTCTCACCCAACTTTCAGGTGGTTGTCAAGACAATGACAATATAAAAACATCTTGAAAGAAGATGTGGATTATGAAAGGTTATCCAGTGACTTTGGAAGTAATGATTCAGCCTCATTCTTAGTTTTCTCACCTGTAAAATGTGGGAGCAATGCCTACGTTACAGGGTTGTTGTGAGAATTAGCTAATGTGGCATTTTTTAAACATATTTTTAAATTCTATTTATTTATTTTAACAAAGAGAGGGAGAGAGAAGCAGAGAGAGAGGGAGAAACAGAAAATACCAAGGAGGCTCCATGATCAGTGCAGAGCCCGACACCATGACCGTGAGATCATGACCTGATCCGAAATCAAGAATTGGTCGCTTAACTGACTAGGAGCCTCCCAGGCGCCCCTAACTAATGTGGCATTTTTAGGTAGGATGACATTTTTAAGTAGTCCTTATATCCCTCTAGACCTAGTGGGTATGGTTGCTCAGCCAATCTGTGTTCCTTTGTGTTGGCTTGATAGGACCAGATTCTAGTTTTTTAATTTTTCTATCTTGTAAGGACACTGTGATGTAAGCCCTTTGCATAAGGATTCTTTAAGTACTAGGTTTTCTGAATTGCAACTTTTGTCTGGTCTCTTTTGGGTGGGAAGTACAAGAAGATTTGTAGATTCCATCTCTCTTTTACTTTTCTAGTTAAAATCATTCCTCAGACATCGCCATATGCTCATTTGGCTTTGGGATTTGTTTCATTTCGAAAGGAGATAAGGGTTCTTCTGTTTGGAGAGAGGATGTTTTTTTCAGTTACCCGCATTGAAGGTTCTTCTGAATACTTTAAAGAGCCCTGTGATTTGAGTTCTTATTTTAATAGTTCTTTGGAGATAGATTTTGGCAAACAGTAATCTGCCTTGCCTGAAGCACTGTGTGAGTTCTGTGTGGCTTTCTTGAACCCTGACACGCTAACCTGATGTCACAGAGTTGCCGGAAACTTGAAGATATCAAAGGAATGGCATCTTTACCATGTAAAACAATTTCAGTTGTTGCTCTTTCTTTCCATGGATATTGGTGGTGGGTATGACAGGACATGGTACCTGATGTTGCAGGAATGGCCAGGGGTGATTGCAACTAAGAAAAAAAAAAAAAAAAAAGAAAGAAAAAAATGAGTAGTGTTTATCAGTTCAGGTAATCTGAGATTCCTTGAACTGTCTTAGGTACCTCACAGGGCAAAGCAGTCATGGTATTGGCCTTCAAAGAACTTGTTGATGGAGGTAAAGAGGACTAGTGTTTACTTTAGCTATGGTTTTGGGGGGAGGGAGGTATTGTTTTGTTGTTTGAGCGATGGGAGTTATGGAGAACTGGGTCACACAGATCTGTGTGACATGGGGGGATGTTCTGTTGGAATTTAAGTTGGGCTGGAAAGACGGAAAGAATGGACCTTGAGAATAAGGCAGCAGGAGAAATTGTTCCAAGTGAGGCTTTTCCTGAGGCCGGAGAAATGGATGAAGGGATTGCACAAGATGGGCGGAAGGTTGCGCTTCAGAGGCCTCACTGTGGGGACAAGGTGTGTTGACTTGTGTCACAGGATGATTGTGGTTGATGGAAGGGGTGGGTCCACAGAGAAAATGGGAGGTAAAAGCAGGACTTTTTTGTAGGTTACTGACTTCTGGAGCTGAAGCCCAGAAGAGGAGAAGTCTGAGGTTCTATCTGAAAGAGTTTAACCTGACTCTGAGATATAGTGGTGAAGATGTGCTAAACAGAGACATATATGGAAATTGGTTAATGAAGTGCTGAAGTTTTGCTAAAGGCTAAGAGTCAGGAATGATGTCACGTTAGAGACTAGAGAATTTATCTCTGTAGGATTTAGGGCATAAAAATGAATGAAGGGAAGTCTTGTGTGTGACGGCAATGTATAGGTACTGGGAGATGGAGAAATCTGTTAAAGAGTGGAGATTAGTGCTTGCACCAAACACTGGAGGCCAGAAGTCAGTGATGCCACCGCTGTAGAGAACATGTGACCCTAAGGAAGACAGACAGGAAAGAGACTTTTGTGACACTTATAGGGAGTTATCCTACTTCTTAATTTTCATTTTTTTTTAAAGATTTTGGTAAGTAAGTAAGTATGTATGTATGTATGTATGTATATATTTATTTTAAATGTTTATTTATTTTTGAGAGAGAGACAGAGCATGAACAGGGGAGGGGCAGAGAGAGAGGGAGACACAGAATCCGAAGCAGGCTCCAGGTTCTGAGCTGTCAGCACAGAGTCGGATGCAGGACTTGAACTCACAAACCACGAGATCATGACCTGAGCCGAAGTTGGTCACTTAACCAACTGATCCACCCAGACACCCCGAGTTTTTTTAATTTATTTTTGAGAGAGAGACAGAGAGAAGACGGAGCAGGGGAGAGTAGGAAAGAGAGAAAAACAGAGAGAGAATCCTAAGCAGGCTCTGCACTGTTAGCACAGAGCTCAATGCAGGGCTCAAACCCATGAACCACAAGATCATGACCTGAGCACAAACCAAGAGTCAGACGCTTAACCCTGACTGAGCCACCCAGGTGCCCCTTTCATTGTAATTTTTGTAATTCACTATAGGCAAACTTGTTTGGGACAAGGCTGGCTGGCGCTGTTCTGATTTTTTGCCAGATGACCGAAATCAATTGCATGAATTGTAAACTCAGAAGTTTGTAGAAGGGCATGTTTTACATCTGCCAGCGTGGCTCTGCTGAGCGTCAACACTGATTGGTGGGTGATGTCCCATACCTGCAGGGGAGAGTCAGACCCTGCCTGGTTTCTACTGATGACTCTGGCTTGTCTCTCTTTCTGATAACAAGATGGCAGAAACCTTGAAACAAGGCAGCCACTGGCCCTGATCCTTCCTGTGCTGCCCCTCTTCCCACAGAGGTCACTCTCTCCTCCCTGGGATCCTAAGGAAGTTGGGAACCAGTGACCCTTTTGTGGGGTTTGGCGGCCCATCTGAAGGTTTGTCTTCAGAGACAGAGCATGTAGGGTTCTTGCAAAGGCGCTAGTCTCCAGGAATATGAAGACCCTTCCAGTCTGGAAGCCAGTCGAGGGGTACTTTGGGAGGAGGACCCCTTCAGGACTGCATGAAGTGTGCTCTTTAGCAATTAGATGTAGAATTTTGTGGGGCCGAGACAGAGAACTTCAAAAGAGATCATTTGGTGTGTGGGTGGTTTTTGAACAGCCAACCTCTTTTGGCCTGTACTTTGGGATCATAAATTCTATCTAAAGCCCTCCTATTGGCCTGTTTCAGTGGAGACAAGTGGATTAAATAAAGGCTTATCACCTGTCTAGTAAGCACTTGGCTCAGGGATGGCATATAAAAGGCACTGAATACATTTTCATTGGAATGAATTTATTGACTGATTGACTGAAAGAATGAATAAAATAAAGTGCTAAATTCCCAGGCCCTGCAGTAAAAGCCAGACACTCCCCTTCACAGCTCTGTTTACTTTCTCCCTCCCTTCTTCCCCCATTCCCTTCAGTTCCCTCGCAGTCTCTAGGACCCCCCTCCTCCTTATCTTACAAAATTTCTCTAAACTCAGAACCAGGATGCTTTCTTCCTCACATTTGCCATAGGTAATCAATGCCAGGAGCTTTGAAAGCTTAGATTATTACAACAGGTCCTTTCTCCTTCCTTGAGTACTTTTCTTTCCCTAGCTGAACTTTGGTGATTCTGACAAATGGGGTACTCTGAAGTTACGGAATCAACATTAATTGATGATGTAGTATGTATTATGTAGAGATATGATGCAGAGTAGGCTTTGTTGACAGTCAGCAGAAGTTATGGTTTCCTAGCTTTGAGACGTTCTAGAAAGCATCCTCTGCCTTTTGTTTTTGGAACAGTCGAGTTTGCTAATGAAACGATCCACAACTACAAAAATAACAAGTACACTAGTGCCTCCCCCCCCTGCTCCACCTCTGCCATCTTTAAGTATGTGTGCTTAAAGAAAGCAAGAAAGCAAGCAGGGGTGCCTCGCTGGCTCGGTTGGTAGAGCATGTGACTCTCGATCTCAGGGCCCCATTTCGGTGTAGAGATTACTTAAAAATAAAATCTTTAAAGGGGTGCCTGGGGGGCACCTGGGTGGCTCAGTCAGTTGAGTATCTGACCTCAGCTCAGGTCATGATCTCGCGGTCTGTGAGTTCGAGCCCCGCGTCAGGCTTTGTGCTGACAGCTCGGAGCCTGGAGCCTGCTTCAGATTCTGTGCCTCCCTCTCTCTCTGCCCCAACCCACTCGCATTCTGTCTCTGTCTCTCTCAAAAATAAATAAACATTAAAAATAAATAAATAAATAAAGGCATGCCTGGGTGGCTCAGTAGGTTAAGCGTCCAACGCTGATTTCGGCTCAGGTCATGATCTAGCAGTTCGCGAGTTCAAGCCCTGCATGAGGCTCTGTGCTGACAGTGTGGAGCCTGCTTGGGATTCTCTCTCTCTGCCCCTATCCCACTCTCTCTCTCTCTCTCTCTCTCTCTCTCTCAAAATAAATAAATAAACTTAAAAAGAAAATAAAATCTTTTAAAAAAAGGAAGCAAAGCGAGGTAAGATTTTCCGTTAGAGAACAAAAAGAAAGGTTGTGTGCCTTCTTTTTTTCTTTAAAAGCGTTTTAACACATGAATTGCTTTGTCCTATAAGCAAAACCTCAAAACTGTACTTTGAAATTAAGCTTGTGAAAGGAAGAGTAAACACTAGAAGAGTCTGAGCACCATATGGAGGAGGGCCATGGACAGAACGAAACGCAGGACACTTTCCTCTTGTTTCCTCTTTTATTTAGTAAGATGTGATGTTCTTCTCTCTGCCTGCTTTTATCTGTCTAGCAAAATGGAGAAATAATACTCCTTACCAGTAAATAAGAGTCACATTATTATTTTTTTTTTTAATTTTTTTTTCCCCACGTTTATTTATTTTTGGGACAGAGAGAGACAGAGCATGAACGGGGGAGGGGCAGAGAGAGAGGGAGACACAGAATCGGAAACAGGCTCCAGGCTCCGAGCCATCAGCCCAGAGCCCGACGTGGGGCTCGAACTCCCGGACCGCGAGATCGTGACCTGGCTGAAGTCGGACGCCCAACCGACTGCGCCACCCAGGCGCCCCAAGAGTCACATTATTTAGGAAGTAGTGTTATTTATAAATACTTCCCAGTCCCCTACCAAATTGTAAAAGGAGGGGGATTTAGTGAGAGAAGCCTTCTTAGAGTCCTAAATATAACGTCTTTTTAAGATAAGGAAGTACCATTAACAGACCATTTGGGGTCGGGTGGAGATAGCCTTATGTAGGTAAAGGCAAAAAGTATCTGGCTGAAAATACAAGAGTAAAATGAACTTTAAGGAGTGATTCTATAAGGACGTGGGTGTTGGGTTTGTGGCTAATTCAGTCTCTCACTCTGGTCTGCTTTGGCTCCTCCTGTGTTTATTAGCATTCACAGGCTGCCTCTGTGACGCCTCCCCAGCCCAACCCTAAGGTCTCACACACCCTCCTCTGGCCTCTACTATCTTCTCCGCCAACTCTCCTGAATTCCAGTCATGGCCGTTCTTCTCCGAAATAGTGAGAATGTCCTGGGCAGAAAGTCTCCCTTCCTTTGTTTCTTTAGCACCAAGCATAATATCTCGTGCTTTGTAGGCACATAGTAGGCACTTGGCTGAATTAATGTGCGAGTGGATTAATAATGGAGTTTACAAACACATAAACAGCTAACTAAGCAAGATGAGGTGAATGCTAACGAGAAATACCCACAAAGGTGTTGTGGATGGTCGGAGAACAGAAATAAATCTACAGGGAATCACAAAATGCCTCAGAAGGATAGCGTTGGAATGTTAGGAAGGTTTCCAGGCACGGGGAAACATGAGCAAAAATACAGAAGCAGTAAAATACATTACACAGATGGGGAATGTTACATAGTCCGATGAAGATGCAGTGGATCTAAACCTGGGGAAAGAGTTTAGGGCACTTATAAACCGCCCTGAATGGCACGCTAAGGAGTAGTTAGGGTGGCCTAGTGGCACAGGGCATAGACTCTGGAGCTGGCTGGCCTGCCATCACGTACTAGCTACCAGCCCTTAGGCAGATCTCTTAGTCCTCAAGTCTTGTTTCCTGATCTGTGAAGTGAGGGTAGGCTAACTCGCGTGCTGGTGTGAAAAGGCGGCAGAAAGAGGAAAGAGAGCAAGGGTGTGAGAACAGTAAGGAGGCCTTTAGATCATCCACTGGCTAACACCACGCCTGCCCATCACGGGTATTCAGTAACAGATGAATGAATGAATGAATGAATGAATGAATGAATGATCCACATGAGTGCCTGGGACAGTGAACTAGGCCAGTGGCTGTGGGAATATACAGGTTAATTTTGGTCCTTGCTCTTAGCTCTTAAAGAGGTTTGGATGAGAACAATATGAAACCTTAAAAACATTATTTTTGTAACCTGTGTTTCTTACCTGTGCACATTTCAAGTGTTAATCTAAATGATAAAAAAAAGAATTATAATAGTATAGCTTACAAAATTGTAACTTGGAGAGGAAATTGAGAAGAATATAATGTACAAAAGCAATTTGGAGGAATCCTAAGAAGGGGGCAAACCCTTTGCATTTTACGATGCTTTGTCTGCATTCTGTTTTGTTTTTCTTTTCTGTTTCTTTTATTAAAAATATTTCCTATTTTTTGTTTTTCATAGCGGAACACTTTCCAGGCAGTTTTGGCGTCTGATGAGTCTGATACCTACGCCCTCTTTCTTTACCCTGCCAATGGCCTTCAGTTCTTTGGAACCCGCCCCAAAGAGTCTTATAACGTCCAGCTCGAGCTTCCTGCCCGGGTGGGCTTCTGCCGAGGGGAGGTCGATGACCTGAAGAGAGAGGGTCCCTACTTCAGCTTGACAAGCACTGAACAGTCTGTGAAGAATCTCTACCAGTAAGTAACTCAGGGCATAAGCCCTTCCCTGTCTGATGTTGAGGACCCTTTGGAGCTACCCAAACTCAAGCGGCCATAAGACCATTAAATAATATCTTGGGGGCTTCCACTGGAGGCATCAGGTCAAAACCAGGAACTAGATTAGACCCTAGGGGGAACAAATTCACCAAAATATAAAAGGCCCTTTATTTTTCCTGCCCTATTGGGTATAGATACCGGAAACAGAACAGTGTTTATGTGTTTGCACAGCCACTGAGGCTTGCTATGGAAAACATTGCTCTTGGAGCCGCATAAAAATGTCCAGTAATATAACTGCCCAGACTGAGATTTTTCCAAGTTAATCATTTCACCGGAGGAGATGTTGTGATTTAGTCTTTTAGGCAGATACACGTTAAAAGTTAAATCAAGTGTAGTGTAATTTGGGGAAAAGGGAAAACCAAACACATTGGTAGCATTTTAGAGGTCTCGGGGTTTCTGTATGGCTTCATTAACTGAAACCATACTGGCTGGTTTTCCATGAGGTCGCCAGAACTGAGCACATTCCTCAGTGCCATCAGAGGCTTCCTCTGCCAGTGCAATAATACGCCCTTGTGCTATGTGTCAGTCCGCATCAACACCATATCTGGGTCGGCACCATTTCATAACTTAACTAATTTCAGGGCTTATAAAAACTATCTTTGCTTTTATTCCTTTCCCTAATACTGGGCTAGAATCCAGGCGGAATACATTGTTTACTTAGCCTTCCTTAACTGTGTCTCCCTTCCATTATGTTATTCCTGGGCACTGCAGTACCTCACACTTTTACATGCCATCCGCTCTACTCAGCTATCAGAGAGCAGGCCCTACAACCAGATCTGGTTACTTAGTGCTGACATGTTTTGAGGGCTTATTAGTTGCCAAACATCGTGTAAAACACTTTCCAGAAGTTGTCTTAGTTAAAACTCACAGGAATCCTGGGAGGTAAGTTCTACTATCTTCTCAATTTGATAAATGAGCTTAGGGAAGTGAAAGTACGACCTCAAAGTAATTAAGTGGCAAGGCCAAACTTCAAGCACAAGTCTGGAGTCCCCAACTCCTTCTTTTATGCTGAATCCCGCTCTGCTTTCCCAGTCTTCTGACCAACCTTGGGCATCTTTAGGTCTCCATCCAGGCTGCCTTTTAGTTCAGACGTGAGAAAATTAAAAAAAATTTTTTTTTTCAACGTTTATTTATTTTTGGGACAGAGAGAGACAGAGCATGAACGGGGGAGGGGCAGAGAGAGAGGGAGACACAGAATCGGAAGCAGGCTCCAGGCTCTGAGCCATCAGCCCAGAGCCCGACGCGGGGCTCGAACTCACGGACCGCGAGATCGTGACCTGGCTGAAGTCGGATGCTTAACCGACTGTGCCACCCAGGCGCCCCCAGACGTGAGAAAATTTAGCTGCTTGCTTTCTCTCCTCTGGTTTCACCTTCCTCTTCGTCTCTGGAGGCCACAGATTCTCTACTCCTCAGACGTTATTAAGAGTTCATGGTGGGCAAAGCACTTGAAATGCAAAGATGTTTGAGACAGCGGCCCTGCACACTAGCAACCTATACTCTGGTAGACAGACAAATGGGTAGAATTTCAGAGCACTGGAATGAGTGTTGACTCTACTCCTGGTACAGGAGGCGGTGGGGGCCAAAAAGTCTGTAGGAAAAAGCAGTTGCGCTCCCCACCACGGTGATAAAAACCCTTTGGAACTAACACGCATGCTTACACATGTGCACACACACATGCGCACACACGTGCACACAAAGACTTGCACGTGCATACACACACACGCAGCACTCCCATTTACCTCCCTCCGTGCCTGCCCTCATTTGTGTCTTTGATGCTTCTTCTGAGTTCCTTGCTGAGAACAGAAGATAGGGGACTAACAGATTTTTCTGAAGTATAGCTCATACTTAATATAAAATATAAAGTACAAACACACGGAATAATGTGAAATAAAAGCACAAATTACCCGTTATCACTGCTTCAAGCAATAACCAGTATTAGCAGTCATTCTAACTTAAGAATTATGCAAAAACTTTCTAAAACCAAAATGGTTCTTTTGCTATACATGTAGCATTTTCCCATTTATCAATGTCTTATAGGTATCATTCACTAAGATAATCTGTTCGTCTTATCGTTTTAAGGCTATCGAACATTGCATCATTTTTATACCACACTATGAAGATAAAAACTTACTGATGAATTTGTTTTTTATCTTTCCTTTTAGAAATATCATTGCAGTACACAGCATAACACACATTGCTCAGATTCTTATTTCTGGTAAAGATAACCTCTTAAGAGTGGAATTGCTGAGAAAGGGTAGATACAGTTTTAACGCTTTGATGTACATCAACAAACTGCCGTTCAGAAATGTGCAATTTCTATGCTCACCAGTAGTATAGAACTGTGATCAACAGCTTCTTGTTAATATTTGTGAATCTGGTAGGTATCAATTGCTATCCTCACTCTAATTTCTTTGATTGGATCCTCACTCTCATTTCTTTGATTACACCTTTTCATAGGTGTAATAGCCATTTATCCATCTTTGTGACTTCTCTGCCCATGCCCTTTGCTATTTTCTACTGGGGTGTGCACGGAGAGCTCTTATAAATAAGAAAAATTACAGCAAGAGTATTAATTCTCTCATATGCTGTGAATATTTTTGCCCAGTTCATCTTTTTTTTTTTTTTAATTTTTTTTTTCAACGTTTATTTAGTTTTGCGACAGAGAGAGACAGAGCATGAACGGGGGAGGGGCAGAGAGAGAGGGAGACACAGAATCGGAAACAGGCTCCAGGCTCTGAGCCATCAGCCCAGAGCCTGACGCGGGGCTCGAACTCACGGACCACGAGATCGTGACCTGGCTGAAGTCGGACGCTTAACCGACTGCGCCACCCAGGCGCCCCTAGCCCAGTTCATCTTTAAAGTTACTCCACATCGAGAAGCTGTAGGTTTAGTGTCCTCAAAGATAGTACTCTTTTCCTTTGTTATTCTTAGAAAGGCTTTCCCTACCTCCCCATTGTGGAAATGGTCCTCAGTTTAACCTTCTATTTTACTTTTCCGAATTTAAATTTTCAAAAATACACAGAAAAGTGGAGAAAATAGCTGAATGAATACCCAGAAGCTCATCGGTTAGATTTAGAAGCTGTTGACATTTTGCCATATTATTCATCATTTTTAAAACACTTAAGTATTTTAAGGTAAATCACAAACATCATGCTAATGCTAAATACTAAATACTTCAGTATGCATCTCTAAATAATAAAATTATCTTCCTAGTCAGTGGAATCTTTGTCTTCCTCAAACTTGTCGTATAATTGTGAACTTAAAGGTAATGAATTATCTAATCCATAGTGTATTTGGCATAACTCCTCTTCTGCAAATTTAAATGCGAATGCACACGTTTGTGTTTTTTGAAATTATACTCTTCTGTCTCCTGAAAGACAGTAATTACTAAGTACTAATCGTGTGCAGGGCCTCATGCTAGGCATTTTATGTGGTGTTCTTACTTAATCCTCCTAACAGCCCAGGGAGGAAGGCACTGTCATCCCACTTTGTGGCCTTGTTTTCCTTTGTAGAAAATAAATTAAATTTTCTCTATCTCTGAGCTTTCCAAATGACCTCGGATTTTAGGATAAACTCAAACTGGTTACTTTCCCATCACGCACAACAACAAAAACCAGGATACTGATTTATATTTCATTAGAGAGTTGTTTTATTTAGCGGTTTTCTGCCATAATTTGTATTTTCCTAGTCTTTGAAACTTTTATAGTTTTTCTAACTTCAAGAAGAAATTTCATAGCTGCAACACCTCTGATGCGATAATATAAACTAACTATCCTCAGATCCTCAGGATCCTCTCTTCTTACTTAAGCGTTCCTTATTTGCTTGCCAGAAAAACACCAACATGGAATCTTAGAACGTACCAAGCATATATAGCATACTGCACAAGAGACCACAGTTTTGTTTTCTCTGCTCCTCTTTCCCTAAAGTAACTATAAGAGCAGCAGCAGAAACAATAACCACAACACACACACACACACACACACACACACACACACACACACAAGATAGAGAGTGGGAGAGGCGAAGGTGGACAGGAGGAGAGGAAGACAAGGGCAAGGGATGGGCAGACAAGGAGGGAAGGAGACATTCTTAGAATTGTACTGAAGTTATTATTGCTATGGAAATCCATGTGAACATGATGAGCTCCTACCCAAATGAGCAATGATTCTTATAATGATTCGATAAATTTGTTATTCTCTAAATTAAGTCTTATGCCTCACTGACCCCCATCATTTTTTTGATTAGAGGGGGGACTTTGAGCTTGGTATTTTGCACATACACCAGAGGAGTACAGAAACTGGTGCATTCAAGCTAGCCAGACCGTTGTTTGTTCAAGTTTTTGTTGTTGTTGTTTGTTTTTGTTTTTATTTTTTTTTACAAGTCTTTTATGTAGTTCTCTTTAGAATGTATCATTGACTAAAATAATGGATCCTTGGGGCATTGAGAAAACTGAGTGGGGTCCATGTTCTTTTCTAATAAAGAAAACACATGAGCTCTCTGGTTCCAGATGTTTTTGAACACCTCTCACCTATAACCCATGGAATTTTGATTAAACTATTTTCTTTTTTTTTTCTTTTTTAAGGTTATTTATTTATTTTGAGAGAGAGAGAGAGTGCACGTGCACATGCGGGGGTGGGGGGACAGGAAGAGAGGGAGAGAGAAAGAATCCTAAGCAGGCTCTGCCCAGTCAGTGCTAAGCCTGATATGGGACTTGATCCCACTAACCGTGAGATCATGAGCTGAAATCAAGAGTTGCATGCTTAACGGACAGAGTCACTCAGGTGCCCCAAAACTACTTTCTGATATTCCCCTTAACTTTGTTCTGCGTTTGCTCAACATTTTTTACACTTGGGCATGTATATTTCTTTGAGTGTTTTTACATTGACTCACAATTCTATGTGAGTTAGTTTATTGATTAATCCATGGGATTAAACAGTGAAATGTCTGTAACATTCTGAAGACCAGTGATCATTCAGATGCCGATTGACTCTAGTATATTGGTTTTCTGACATAAGGTAGATATTTAGAGCATGGGCTTTGGTGTTAGTGGTGAATTCGTGTCCAAGCTTTGCCAGTTATTAGTTGTATGACCTTAAGAAGATTGGTTAGCCTCTTTAAACTATTTTCACCTCTGTAAAATTGGGCATAATGACTGCCCCTACCTTGTAGATTGTACTGAAGAACATTAAGCACTTGGTATATCACTAAATCTCAAAAGTACGTAGTTGTCACTGTTTTAAGTGTTTAACAAAGTTGTATAAACATACATTTTTCTGAGTGTGTTAAAAGTAGAGGACGTATAAAATATTCCTGCATTCTCTATTTGTTTTCAAATAGCCAGATTTTAGATAAAACATGTGAATTTTAGAGATTTTTTTTTCTTTTTTAAAATGTTTATTTATTTTTGAGGGAGAGCAGAGGAGGGGCAGGGAGAGAAGGAGAGAGAGAATCTCAAGCAGGTTCTGTACTGTCAGCACAGAGCCTGATGCAGGGCTCAAACTCACAAACCGAGAGATCATGCCCTGAGCTGACAGCAAGAGTCAGAGGCCAAATTGACTGAGCCACCCAGGTGCCCCTTAAAGCAGATTTCTAATTTGATGGTCCAGCATTCTGAAAGCTAATGTTGAGTAAGAGGTAGTTTACATCAAAATTCCAGTATAATTCTTTTAGTTAGCACATAAGCCTGGTTTTATTTGGGTTTATACACTGATGAAAACTCTGAATCTGATTTTAACAGTGTTTCAGTTTTAAAATAAATTGCTCACCTTTGTTGGATGGTGGGCGAATGGACACTTTGGTCATGCACTGTTTCCTTTTTATTTAGACAAAGCAACCTGGGGGCTCCTGGAGTGTGGGCTTTTCATATCGGCAGCACCCCCCGACTGGACAATATCAGGCCAGCAACAGTTGGAGGGGACCTTTCCAAAGGCCACTCTGCAGCTCCCCCCGAGCGTTCCTTCGGCCTCCCTGAGGTCCTGGAAAGTGACTACACTGAGGACAATTTGGATTATTATGATGAGAATGAGAATGAGGGGGGAGTCGAATACGCTCCGAGTGAACCAGAGGAAGCACTGAATGGCCACAGCAGTGTTGATGTTTCCTTCCAATCGAAAGCTGAGTCAAGACCCATGGGGGGTGGAATGTCTCCACCGAATTCTGATCTGGCCTCCCCTTTGCCGCATCTGACCTCTAGTAACTGGCCATTCTACCCTGAAACGGAATCTGCCACCTTGAACCCTCAACCCAAAGAGGGGAGACATCCGTGGGGGATGGACACCCCAGATTTAAACGTTCGCGTTGAGTCTTCTGAACAGCCAGGGACCAGAGGCCCAGCTCCATCAGAAACAGAAGGAGAGTCACTGGATCCTTCCCAGGGGACCCTGCCTCCGTATCCTGAAAACAAAAGCATCAACCCCTACACATATGGAGGGGCACCACCATCAGAAGTGGATGTTCCTCCAGCCCTCCCTGAAGGAAAGGTCGTTCTTCTAAACTATCCCTTGCCAGCTCACAGTATACCACTGGGCCGAGGGAGGCAAGTGTTAGGGGTGGAAGACGTCATCACTTCCAACACTGAGGGTAAGTGCGTGAGAAAACCGGGCGCTGAGATTTCATTTTTAAAATGCTGGTTTTGCGCAGTTATGATTTTTCCCTCCAGGGAGTTGGTGAAACGTTCAGCAAAATGAAGATTGGAACTGACTTTTAAACCTACGTTTCAGGAGATGGAGTATCTTTCTTCTGCCAAGTAAATCTTGGCAGGCAAAGTCTGTTGGAATCTCTTGACCATTAATAATGTTTTTTGTTTTTTTTTTAAATGGGCCTCACGAAGTAAGTGGGGAAGAACTAGGTTGTTCGTGCCGGCTGTGCTGTCATAGTGTAATGAAGTGTTTCGGTTTGAAAGTTCAGCAAAGGTGAGGCGCCTGGGTGGCTCAGTCAGTCGGTTGAGCATCCGACTTCAGCTCAGGTCATGATCTCGCAGTTTGTGAGTCCGGGCCCCATGTCAGGCTCGTCGCTGACAGCTCGGAGCCTGGAGCCTGCTTCGGATTCTGTGTCTCCCTCGCTCTCTGCCCCTCCCCCGCTTACCATCTGTCTGTGTGTGTCTCTCTCTCACTTTCTGTCTCTCTCAAAAATAAACAAATATTAAAAAAAAAAAAGTTCAGCAAAGGTAAGGTGTTCTGAGGCTTCATATACATTATAGTGACGGAGGGGTGAAGGCTTTAGTTTCAAGTGGCTGGTTGTGCTGGCTCAGACGCACATTCCAGATTCTTGCTCTGTTATCGGATAATGCTTGTGCTCCCCTTAGTTAGAGATGCATTGGTGGTGTGTGGGAGGGGAGACCCCTGGGGAAAGAAAGTTGCTAACCACCTGTGCCCTGTCATTTCTGGTTCATGGCTGTGCGGCTGCGGTATTCACCTCCCTGCAGTCTTGTCCTCATTTTATGACTCACTGACCAGTGTGAGGGGGCCAGGAAAGAAATGCCAAGAGGAGGCCGTGGTTAATTAATACAGACATGGAGCCATGTTGCCTTCTCTTCCAAATAGAGTCTTGTCACATCAGCTCTTTCTTCCCAGTCAGGGACGTAAACACATGAGTGGGAAACCGAGCACAAATTCATTCCAGTTCCAGGGACTGCTCATCTGACCTCTAATAGGAGGCGAGAGGCCCGAGGTGAAAGCACTCTTCAGGACCTCTGCCCTGCCCCCTGCCCCACCTTTGCTGTTTCCCATTCCTTTTGTAGTAAAAATGTGTTGACCTAGCAGAGGGCCTTCTGGGTTCTTCTGCTGTGGTAGCGATCTCGAAGGACATGCTCAAAGAAGTGCTTATTTTAGGAGGAAAGAAGCTATTTTGTGACAAAAGTGGCATTGTGTAATGATTAGAGGGAGAACACTGGTGTCAGACTTAGGTTTGAATCCTAGCTGCCTTGCTTGCTTGCGCGCTCACTTGCTGGGTGACCTGAGGCAGCTCATGAAACCCTCAAGCCTCTGATTTCTCCTCAGTTTGCTGAGGGGACTATGTGAGATAACAAAGTTCTCAGTGTCTGCACTACCTGATCCTTAATAAATGGTGGCTGCTTTTACTAATGATGGAAGATTTAAGGCAGTAGGAATGAGGTGGGCGGGGGTTGGCTAGAGGTTAGGCAAGGGGCTTGTTAAGTCACTATGCCTTAATTTGTGCCTAAGGGCCACTTTTCTGTCAAATGGAAGATGTGAATTTTATTGGAAGCCTTTTCAGTGAAAACTCCATACATCTAAAGAATATTTAAAGCCACGTATCAAAGATTTTTAGGAAAGGGAATTTGGAGGTAAAGATGCAGTCCTAAAATGGTCTTTTCACTTGTGATTTCCTGCCCTGGGAAGAGGATGGAATATTAAGAAGCCGATCTGTGGAAGTGATTGATTGAAGGGTTAAGAAGAAAGGGGCTGCCTAGCCTGCTTTGAGCTGTGAGAGGTTGAGCTTGCTGGGGCGAGGGGAGGAGGCTTAAGGAATATAGAGAACAGAGGCGGCAGCCATAACCCTTCTGGGGCACGAACTATGGTATTTAGCAGCTGCTGGAGGGCGTCTACTCCTGACGTCTTAGAAATGGCAAAATGCATATGAAAAAGATGATTAGCACACTGAGACATTTAGGAAAAAAAAAATATCTAACTAGAAATTTTTGAACCGTGAGGAGAAAAAAAATCGGCAACCTCAGAGAGCACAGATAAAACTTGAGAGCAGAGAGGGAAAATCAGTTCTGATTTTTCAGGCTTTAGGAAGACTGTGTGGATTATAGAAACGTGCACTTAGTACTTTTTTTTTTTTTTTTTAAATTGGAAACATTGGCACCCCAGAGGTCCATCAAGCAGAAATGGACTTCCTCTGGGATAGCTGGTGGAGGGGGGTTAAGCAGTGACTCACACGGAAAGTTGCCTGCAAGTGTCCAGCCGTGAGCCACCTGCTTGGCCGTCTCTACTGACGGAGTGGGGGAGCATGGATTGGGGTGTTGGGTGACCTGAGCTTGAGTCCCAGCTCTACTGTGTGGTTTGGGCTAAGACATATACTCTGGCTCTCGTTTTCCTCAGCTATTAAATGGAGAAAATGTAAACCTCGTGAAGTGGCTGTGAGGATTGGAATTGAGTATGGCAAGCACCATGCCCAGTGCATTTTTAATTTCCCCTTTAAAACTTACAGGTCATCTTGCCGAACCAAAATGTTAAGATTTAAAGAACCCCCAAATATCTCTTCCTCTCTTTTCAAACTTTTTTTTCCCTTAGAGACTCTTTTCATAGACTTTTCTTCTTGTTGAGAAATCTAGATTCTTTCCAGAACCTGTGTACCTCACTCAACGAATGTCCCCGTCACGCTCTGGTTTTGTTTTTTTTTTTTTCATTTGTTTCTTTTGAGAGAGGGAGAGGGAGGGGCCCAAAAAGGAGGGAGAGGATCCCAAGCAGGCTCTACATTATCAGCGCAGAGCCTGACATGGGGCTCCAACTCACGAGCCGTGAGATCGTGACCTGAGGTGCCATCAAGTCGGATGCTTAACCGACAGAGTCACCCAGGCGGGCCCCCCCCCCCCCAGTCACACTCCAGTTCTGGCCTCAAATGCATTGTTTGCTTTGTTCTATTTTCAGAGACCACAGAGCCAGCACTATAATGGAAATGCAAGCATCTTCTATCTAAGGTGCCTTGTTTGTGCAGGGAGCTCCAGGAGCTGGTCGACAGAGCAGAGAGTTACCCGAGTGCCTGCCTCACGCCCTGCTCTGACTGAGGCACTAGTGGACTTTTTGGCTGGCATTTGTCACATACCCCCTGGGACTCTAGGTGGAAACTTGCTTTAGTTTGTGCTGTCACGATCAGTCTTCAAAACTGCCCTGTGAAGTGGAGATACTGTCATTCTTCCCATGTTACAGAGGAAGAAGTTGAAGCCTGGAAATACTGAGTGATTTGTCTGAATAAGAGAGAAGGGAGCCATGGAAGGATTGGCACATGCCGTTAAGGTGACACAGTGGAGGGCAGACCCACACGTCCCTGCAGTCTGGGAAGTCTTTGCGAAGGAAGAGGGCCTTGAGCCAGACCATGGCATCAGAGTCTGAGCTTAGAGAGGGAAACTGGGGAAGTGGTCTGGACAGAGGACTGACACGTGAAAATGGAGAGCAAGAGAGTGGATGGGGTGGGGGAGAGAGGTAAGGACTACGGCTGACCAGGACCAGGACCAGGACTGACTGTGAGGTGGGTAGTGGGCACGACGACTTACAGAGCTCTTAGGTGTTCCTGTACCTGCTGGGGTGGTGCTGTGAGCACCTTCATCTAGCCTCAGTCTGCATGATGAAACCTCAGCCATCCGTACTCCACCATGGGATCCTGGTGTCCCCACTTACATGGCAGTCGAGCCGGGAAAGCCCAAGGTGCCACAGGGATTTCTCTGTGGCTTCTAGTCCAGCTCTCCTTTTGGCTTTGGGAAAGGCTGCAGGAATGTGTTACTCACGCAGCTTCCACCCTGGGATGAATCAGACCAGGCTCTGCCTCCCCCTCCAGCATCTCTCCCAGGGACACGTCCAGGTTACTGAGGGTCTGCGAGCACGAAGGCTTCCCATACCTGTGGAGACCCCTGCTGGTGTCATGACAGTGGATGTAAACCACTGCCCATACCGACCCCCACGCCTCGACTCCTAATAACTATGTGCCCAATGGCATCACATACACACACACACACACACACACACACACACACGCACACACACCCCAGAAGAAAACAAACTGAAAACTGGAGGGAAAAGTATACCACTGTTTTGTTTTGTTTTCATGTTTATTTTTGAGAGAGAGGCAGAGCGCAAGCGGGAGAGGGGCAGAGAGAGAGGGAGACACAGAACCTGAAGCAGACTCCAGGCCTAACTCATGAGCTGCAACTGAGCCACCTAGGTGCCCCTATACCACTGTTTTTCATTACAGAGTTGGATGTGGTTTTTCTTACTAGTCAATCATTCTACAAGGCAGGGAAACTTAGGAAGATCTTTCCTGCAGTGAAAATGTGGGTCCTTTTCTTGAGCAGTAAAAGCTGTTGAAAGTAAAAAAAAACAAACAAAAAGTCACTCAAGGTGCCAGGGGCAGCCTCCTGCTGGAAGTCCTCCTTCCCCTCTGTGTCCTACCTGCCTGGAGCCAGCCGCCTTCCACCTTTCGTGTGGCTGGGCCAGAGCCCTGAGGGAAGGAGGACAGGCCCAAGGCTGAAGACCAGCGCTTATGTGCTGCCGGCAGAATGAAGACTGAAGGACAGATCAAATCTAGAGCAGAGAAGTTTTCCTTTTTTTTTTTTTTTTTTTTAAATTTAGGCTTCACGCCCAGCAGGGAGCCTAGTGCGGGGCCTAGCACAAGGCTTGAACTCATGACCCTGAGATCAAGACCTGAGCTGAAATCAAGAGTCAGATGCTTAACCAACAGAGCCACCCAGGCACCCTTATTTTCAATTTTCTTTTTTTTTTTTTTAGAGAAGTTTTCCATTTTTGTGAAGAACTCCCGATGAAGACGAATCTCAGGAACTTTGGCAGGTGCCTTTCCTTCTCTTATGTATCCTCACCCCACTTCTCTTTCCATGAAGGATCTGAGAAGAGTGAAAAAGCCTTAAAGGGGAAAAAGAAATGAGATTTGAAAGTCCTCATGTTAACAAAGCCTTTGTAAACTGAGCACATTCAAACCTGGCTGGCCTCTGCCCTCCTGCGGTGCCGGGCACAAGCCAGCCCACTTGTCTCTAACGTTTTTGACTCTCTGTGACAGGTGCGCCCAGGCAGAGAGTGGGTCCCAGGAGGGTCTGGAAGACAGCCTGTGGGTAAATACAGGAGACAAGCAGCCATGGAAGATGATTTCTCCAAGTGTGGTCTCTAGTCCCCTAGCGTCTGATTCATCTGGGGCCCTTGCTTAAAATGCCGATTTCCACACCCTTCCTCCACCTTCTGAGCCCGAATCTGCATTTTTAAACTAGGTCCCCTGGTGATTCTAAAGTAATGGAAAGAACATAGGATTGAGAGCCAGAAGATCATATCACCTCCATGGGCCTCAGTTTCTCATCTGTAAAATGGAAACAATATCTCTTCCCCAGAATAG
This sequence comes from Herpailurus yagouaroundi, assembly GCF_014898765.1. Taxonomy (NCBI): domain Eukaryota; kingdom Metazoa; phylum Chordata; class Mammalia; order Carnivora; family Felidae; genus Herpailurus; species Herpailurus yagouaroundi. Next base: position 28,797,567 of record NW_024412396.1, on the reverse strand, counting down.
GAAGAAGTGGATGAAAATACATTCAAAACTCTGATGTAAAGAGGCATATATAAATGATCACTGAAGAAGAAAATTGTCACTTGTTTTGGGATACACTCATGGCACATCTCATCCAGCTGGGATTCAGACGTTGATTCTATACTTTCCAGCAGCTCAGCATCTTTGGATGTATCTGCAATTCTCATAGAAATTTGAGAAGACACATGGGCTAGAAGTCTGGCTTTTCTTGCCTTGGATAGATAGCTGCATGTCAGAGCCTATTTCTAGGTCCAGTTCTGCCTCTTCATCAGGGAGGGGATTTAGCCTCTGGGCTGGTGGATCTGGGCCCAAGCTGGCAGTAAGCACTGAGTCCTGCTGCTTACCTGGCCAGGAATCAATAGGAGGGCATTGCCTGAAATCCCACCACCCCCAGGAGCTGCTGTCAGCTGACATTCATTAACTATGCTAATGAGCATCCTCGAGCTCAGAAATGGAAAGTTTACAAATGGCCTGAAGGTCATCTTCAGTGGGCACAAGAACCACCTGGGGAGTGGTTCAGGTGATTCTGATGCAGTGGTTCCCCACAATCCATGGAGAAAGACAGCTCTCCTTCTGAGTGGTTGAATGGTGCCCTCTGAGGGTCCTGTCGGAGGGGGGAAAGAGCTTCCTCGATGCCTCCCAGCTGTTGCTGGAACGGATCCCTAGCAAACCTGCCCTTCCACAGTCTCCCTGTCTCAGGCGATGGCAGCTCACCGAGGTGTGAACGTCACCGTGGGCTTCTGTCTTTCCTCTCACCTTCTCCCCATTTCTTCTCCCTTTCTGCGCTCCATCCAACCCATCAGCAAACCCCGTCGGCCCCATCTTCAAAACACTCCGTGTTTGTGCCCTTCTCTCCACCAGATCTTCCAGCTGCCAGGGCACACACTCATTGGCTCGTTCCTGAAGTATGGCAGGTCAGATCTTGTCACTCTCCTGCTCAAGATCCCCGAGGGGCTCCCCTTCTCACTCAGACTAAAGCTCAGCTCCTTCCTATGGGGGCCCTTTGACAACTGGCCAGTACCTCCCCGGCCTTCTCTCACTGCCCCTGTTCCTCCCACGTGCCCCTTGTGTCCTGCCTGCAGTGCCCCTGCCTCCAGGCCTCTGTCCAGAGGTCACCTTCTCCCAAGGTCCTCCTTGATCCTGATGTTTAAAAGAGCGAAGTCCGCACCCCCACTCCCAGCCCTCTTGACCTTCCCCGACTTAAGATTCTGCACAGCTCGTAACAACCATCTCTGTACTAAGTATTTGAGCTGTTTGTTCAGTGCTGCCTAGAAGAATGTAAGCTTCAGGACGGCGTGTTTGTCTGCTGTATCCTTAATTCCTAGATCAGAGCCAGGCCCATAGTGAGTGCTCACATTATTTGTTGAATTAATAAATGAAAAAAAAGTGCAACAGGCATTTCTTTACCTTTCGCCTGACAAGCTGATATTGTATCCAGTGTGTGCATCTGTGTGCACGCCTGTGTGACGGCAGGCATACCAAGGGATCCTAAGGGGAGCCTGTGTTTGCTCCTTTTGGGAGCGAACTCCACCTCTTTCCCTGTGCAGCTGTCACGGGGCTGGAAGGCTGAGCTTCTATTTGTGGCCCAATAACCTCCATCCTGTGAATGCAGTAGTCTCCAAAAAAACTGCATACAAATATCCCTGAACCAGTTTACCAATAACCCGTCCTAATTATAGTTTGTCTCATAATGGCCTTTCATGGGACCCTACCCATTATTATTATTTTTTTTTTTAGAAAATTGCAGTCTGGGGGGCGCCTGAGAGGCTCAGTGAGTTAAGCATTTGACTCTTAATATGTGCTGGGGTCTCGCTTGGGTCATGATCTCAGACCTGGTGCCCCCTCCCCCCCCCCCCTCGCACTCACAAATCAGCTTAAAAAGAAAAATGCAGTCAGTGTGCCAGTCTGGTTAAACTTTTGCACAGTTGCCTTTGTAAGTTGCTGGCTGCATTGCTGAGCACCTCTCCTTTTACCCGTAGGAGAGCCATGCCTGCGCCTTGCTTTTTAGTTTAATGAACCTCAGCTCTCCAAATCTGCAGTCCTCCTGCATCCCATCTCTGTGTGATGACCCACTCTTGTAAGAGGGATTGGGTGCCAGAACAGGTCTTCGCCAGAGAAAGAGAGGGAATACAAGACAGACCCGCTTTTTCTTTAATCCGGGAGAACACTGTTTAGGGTTTGGTTTTATTTTTACCCGATTTAACCTGAATACGACTACTCTTTAGACCTGTGTCACATTGCTTTTCTACCTTGGTCCTCTGAAGTGCGTTCAGGAAAAAATGTGATTTCTGGCAATGGAGGTGTGAGAAGGGGTGTCACCCTGATTTTAGAGAGCATTTCTGTGGTTTGCACAGAGCCACCTGAGCCACAGCCAAGGTTGAGTTCTAGAGGTTGGGGTCCTCCTGCCGTTCCCCCCTACCCCGTGTCCCTCCCACCTTGTTCCAGAGGAGAGTCCTGATGGCAGCCGTGCCCTGAGCACTTGCCAGTGTGCCAATCCCTCCAGGAACTGCTTCTTTACACTTAGCTGTCACCTTTGGAGCCAGAGAAGCCCAGGCTGACAAGTTACTTTTTGTTTTACTCAAACTGGGTCCTAACCTCTTAAATCAATGGACAGTGATGACATCGTTTTCTTCACAGCAGCCTCTATAATACCCAATCTAGATTTTGGGGCGGGGTGGGGAGAGGGGAGTTTGGAGGGGGTTGTGAGTTCTATGTCCCTGTCCTAGTCAAAAAAAAAAAATCCCTGTTCAGGATTATGCCCAAATGTCTATGTTTATCAAACTGGAATTTCTCATCTGTGTCATCAAGGCCCTAAATACCAAGTCTTGAGTCACTGACTTCATTCTCACCATGTTCCCAGATATTTCACTTGAGTCCAGTCGCCTGCCCTGCCAACCCTCAGCCTGCTGCTTTCTCAAGAGTCTGTAAGCAGCGGTCAAGTATGGCCCAGAAGTTAATGCTCCTGCCGCTGCCGCCACCTCTTACCTGTGCTCTTTCCCACGACACACCGTAATCCCCGTCCGGATCATCCCAGCTCTCCTTCCATCAGGCCCTATTGATAACGTGTGCCTCAAATCTTACTTGCTGAAGCCTAGGCTGATCAACCCCAAGCAGCTGATCAGATCCTTAACCCAGCTCTCATGGCCTATGTACTTGGCTTCCACTGCAGTCCAGCTGGAGCCAGACATCCAGGGTTCAAGTCCTATGGCCTGTGTGACTTCAGGAAATTCACTTTAATCTTTAGCTTGTTTATCTGCAGAGCAGGGATCAAAACAGTCCCTGCTTTTGTGCAAATTGAAGGTGTTAATAAAGTACATAGAGTGGTATCTGCCATAGAGGAATGGCTATTTAAATGGTAACTTTGCTCTCTTTTTACCTGTGGATACAAGTCTCTGCCTGGCTATGTTTACTTACCTGGGGTACATCTCCCCTCCTTCGGTTTCTTTGTTTGCCCTTCTTCCCTGGAGTAGTGTGCACATGTTAATCTTTCCATTTTTTCCTTACCCTTCAGTTTCCTCCTTCTCAGACCTAGGTTCGGAGCACAGCTGCCACCTAGGTTTGCCTAGGAGTAGGGAATCCGTCTTCCTCCGGAGCTGGCACCCCATAGCGGCAGAGTCCAGCGCTGGAGTTCCGTGCGACCCTGCTTGTCAGCGCTCCCCGAGTCTCCACCCAACTCCTAACCCTCCCGCCCCATGTGAAGGCCAGGTGTGCGCAGCCACTTTGCCTCCTGGTGGCCACGCTCGGGCTTAACATCATCCCTGGTATCTGGAGAGAGCCCTCTCTTCTCTATTAGCTCCCCCCCACCAACCACACCCCACTCTCTTGGCCATTTCCTATATGGAAATGGAATCTGCTCCAATTCCTTTGTTTCTCTCACTTTTTTTTTTTTTAACATTTATTTATTTTGAGGGGGCATGGGGGGGGGAGGGACCGAGAGGGAGAGAGAGAGAATCCCAAACAGGCTCTGCACTGCCAACGCAGAGCTTGATGTGGGGCTCAAACTCAAACCATGAGATGATGACCTGAGGCGAAACCAAGAGTGGGATGCTTAACCGACTGAGCCACCCAGGTACCCCTGATGGCCCTCTTTTTTTAATGGGCAGAATAAGTGGAAGATGGAAGGAGCCACTACTGGTCCACTGTGGTTTCCTAGAAGAGCTGTAATCGTGGCCCCCTCTCTCCTACTGCATAGCAATCTCGCCTGTGCCATAGCCACCACCAGAAACCCCACAAAGGCACAGGGCATTTAACAGCTGAATCCTTTCCTTCCCCCTCCTCCCTTCCTCTCCATACATTCTCCTTCGGGGTGGGTGTGTTCTTTAAGGCCCTTCTCTATCAGAAGAAAACCTACGTCTCTGGGCAGATGAGACAAGCTGCAGGGTATTCTCTTTAGGTACAGGATCCCCTAGAAGCAAAGAGTGCTTGGACCTAAGACCACATTTGTTATTTCTCTTTTCAGTCTTCCTCTCTCTCCAGGTCGTTACTCTCAGGTTGAGTCACATAAAATTGCTGCTATTTGACCATTTTAGACCCACAAAATGGCAGTTTTGTACAGTTCGACCTCACGCGTACTTACTGGTTGGCTTTTGTGTTCTGCGCTCACCCCACAGTGCTGCGGCCTCCCCGGAGTTCACCAGCTTTGCGGTGAGCCCAGATGGGAGCAGTCCGTGGTACTTCTTGCCAGAAGACAAAGCAAGTTAATTCCCCTGGGTTGAATGTTGTTCCTGTCTCTTAAACATCAAAAACCCATTTGTTTATTACAAGCTAAACTGATTTTATGGAGCAGATGTGGTGTCCACGATGAAGCTTGGCAGGAACGATGCTGGAATCACTTAGTCCTTGTAATGCGAATTTGTTTTGACTTTCCAGTCTTCACGTATAATGCTGCCGACAAGGAAACCTGCGAACGCAACCACGGACAGTGCTCCCCACACGCCTTCTGCACTGACTACACAACTGGCTTTTGCTGCCACTGCCAGTCCAGGTTTTACGGAAATGGGAAGCACTGTCTGCCAGAAGGTAAGAGATGCTGGCTTGACGGGGCTGGGGGCTGCTCTGTGCAGATTTTTGCCACTTGCTTGTTTCCAGCCGCCGCTGTGACTCTGCCTATGGACCTCGAATCTCCGACTGCCTGAATCAAAGCACCGGCAACTTGCAGGTGCTTGATCGAGAGAAATGAGCGCATTTGGGCTGGTTTCCCAATTTGAGGATTAGCCAGAAATCTTTCCTCCTTTTGGCCAGCTCATGAGAGTCAGAGTGGATGGGAGAGTGGATGGGAGAAAATAAATCGAAGACAGGTCTGTTTTGTACTTAGATGGATAATGGGTTGGTTAGGAATCATGACAATGGCTAAAAGACTGAGTTTTGGGAATTGTGAGCGGAATTACTTTCTGGGTACCCATCCCCAACCTGGACCGTGGTCACAGTTGACCGGATCTGCTGTCTTTCAGGGGTACCGCACCGAGTCAACGGGAAAGTGAGTGGCCACCTCCGCGTGGGCCACACGCCCGTCCGCTTCACTGACGTGGACCTACATGCTTACATCGTGGGCAATGATGGCAGAGCCTACACGGCCATCAGCCACATCCCACAGCCCGCGGCCCAAGCCCTTCTCCCGCTCACGCCAATCGGAGGCCTATTTGGCTGGCTCTTTGCATTAGAAAAACCAGGCTGGGAGAATGGCTTCCGTCTCACAGGTGAGCAGCAGTGCCCTTTGAGGGGGCTGATGGCTCCTGGCCACCATGCTTTGGTTTTTATTCTGTGAAAGAGGATCTGTTTGCTCAGCTTTCTACAGGTGTGTAGCTGGGCCTGGTTTGGTCTCACGGGACTGTTTTCTTCCACATGTTCTCCAAGTCATCCTGAGAAATGGGATGATTCCATTTGGACCATTTATGTCCTTTCACCAGAATTGCTTGAAGCTTGTTTGTTAGGTTGTGTTTACTTGAGTTGTTACACACAGATCTGACAAACAGAGATGCACAAATGGTGATTACAGGGCATCTGGAGAGGAGTCTGCTCGTGAGTAAACTTCCTCCTCTCCCACCCCCGCGACTCTGACCCATAATGGTACCGACCGGTGATTGCCTCTCACACTCTAACCTGCACACAGATCACCTGCAGCCCTTGTGAAAAGGCAGATTCTGGCTCTGTGGGCCTGGGCTGGGGTCTGTGATTCTGTGTTCCTAGCAAGCTTCCAGGAGACGCAAATGCTGGTCTAAGGACCACCTTAGGTGGTGTAGAGGATCTTTTTTTTTTTTTGGCTCTTTCCTCCCAACCTGAAAAGGCCGGTTTCCTACTGGATTTATCACAGATCAAGTGCTGAGAGAAAAGTTCTTCCCGCACCTCCAGAGCTATCTTGTTTTCCATCAAGGTTTGGAGTTACAAGTAGGTGGAGTATATTCCATCACATTTGAATTTCAGGTGAACAATGAATTATGTGAATAACTTAGTAAAAGTATGCCCTAAATATTGTAGAAGACATATTATACTAAAAACATATTATCTGAAATTCAAATTTAACTGGGTGTCCTAAGATTTTTTGCTTGTTTTTCTACTAAGTCTGGCAACCTCAGAAAGAGAAAGGTCAGGATGTTCCTAGTAGCTTCTTACGGAAAACAAGCTGTTACAAAGAGAAGCAGCGTGAAATGAGGCAGGATGAAACCACACTGTTTAGTAGAAACTTGGGGGAACTGATGAAATCGGCAGCTGATGGTACTTAGTCTTGGATATCAGATGGTCTCCGTAGGCGCCGTCTCCAACAGCAGTAGGAATGAGGAAATGCACAGCGGTGATCGTTACTGGCGGACGCAACACCCCTTCTTAGCTCCGTGCTGAAGTCTGTCTTCCTCTCCAGGTGCCACCTTTACCCATGACATGGAAGTTATTTTCTATCCGGGGGAAGAGAGGGTTCGCATCACTCAAACTGCTGAGGGACTTGACCCAGAGAACTATCTGAGCATTAAGACCAACATTCAAGGCCAGGTGCCTTACATCCCAGCAAATTTCACAGCCCACATAGCGCCCTACAAGGAGCTTTACCACTACACGGACTCAGGTATGTGTAACCCGTTTTGACATCTATAGAATGGGGAGAGTGCATATCTCCCAAGATAGTTGTGAGGATGATGAGTTTTTATGTGAGATGTCCTTAGAATGGTGTGTGGTACATAAAAGGAGCTCAATATCGTTTTAGTGCTCTTACTAAATGTGTAGTATAAGTGTTGGCTGCTACACAAATGAATACTAACATTCCTATCCCAGTACTTTCAAATAATAATGGAATCAATGGTAACCTTGTTTCTGGGGGTGGGTTAGGGTTGTATAATTATATACCGTTTTTAACCACCTGTGCTCTCTGGGCCACGGAAAAATATTGACCATTGGAATTTTTACTTGTCCTGTAACATTGTTTCAGCCCGTTTTAAAATGAGGTGTTACACAGTGTTGTACAACTAATGCTAGGTTTGGAGTCAGAGGATAGGAATTCACATCATGGACTTGTAGTTTAAACTAGCTGAGGGCTACTGCTAGGAATTTACCCAAGGGATACAGGAGTACTGATGCACAGGGGCACTTGTACCCCAATGTTTATAGCAGCACTCTCAACAATAGCCAAATTATGGAAAGAGCCTAAATGTCCATCAACTGATGAATGGATAAAGAGATTGTGGTTTATACACACAATGGAATACTACGTGGCAATGAGAAGGAATGAAATCTGGCCCTTTGTAGCAACATGGATGGAACTGGAGAGTGTGATGCTAAGTGAAATAAGCCATACAGAGACAGATACCATATGTTTTCACACTTATGTGGATCCTGAGAAACTTAACAGAAACCCATGGGGGAGGGGAAGAAAAAAAAAAAAGAGGTTAGAGTAGGAGAGAGCCAAAGCATAAGAGACTCTTAAAAACTGAGAACAAACTGAGGGTTAAGGGGGGTTGGGAGGGTGGGGAGGGTGGATGATGAGTATTGAGGAGGGCATCTTTTGGGATGAGCACTGGGTGTTGTATGGAAACCAATTTGACAATAAACTTCATATATTGGAAAAAAAAATAAACTAGCTGAGGGCTAAGGTCACTTGCCACCTGAGGGCCTATTTTCTCATCTTGAGAATGATCAGAAGAATGCCTTTTCTCTCTACCTTCCGTGGTTGTTATGTGTAAATTGTGCTGAGTTCTGTAAAACCACCTGAATGCAAGACGCTGGCGTAGTCACAGCAGTCGTCCTGCGGCACAGCAGTTTGCTTCGAGCCGTGCCTTTCCCGCTTCTGTGTTGTGAGTGTTGGAAGCTGGGCAGAAGGTGAACAGAGGAGAATGGGCAGGAGAAACCCAGATCGTGCACAGAACAGCTGATGGCCAGAACACTGGTGTGGGCTTCCAACTCCACATTCAGATTGAAAGAACGTCCCTTCCCTTTGTCCAGAGCCCTTCGGACTTAAGTTGGAAGCTGTCACCTCTGTGTAATCTTGAACATGAAAACTTGGGGTAGAGAGTCGGGCTGCCTCGTGTCCCAGTTCCAGCTCTGTCACATACACAAGGCTGGTATGTGATAGGCTACCTCTTCACCTCTGCAAGGCCCCCTGCCCGTGACCGCAGAGGCCATCCTGCTGGGGTGAGTACTAACAAGGCAGGGCTTGTAGAGCACCTGGCGTGGCTGGCACATCGTGGCAGAATTTATTCTTTGCTAGTAATGATGGCAGTGATCGTCCCTCCTCCTCCTCTGCACGTTGGCTTTGGGTCTACTCACATTCCTGGAATTGTCAGGCAGGTTTTCCATATTAACTCAGGAACTTCCCAAGGGAACACCCTCCAGGAATTAGATGAACAACTGTGCAGAAAAATCTACCCCACATGAAAATCTCTGGTATCTTCAAAATTGACCAGTTTGGCTGAATAATGTCTGTTGCAGCTGTGACCTCCACAAGTTCCAGAGACTACTCACTCATCCTCGGTGGCATCAACCAAACACTGTCCTACCGCATCTACCAGAACATCACTTACCAGGCGTGCAGGCACGCCCCCAGACACCGGGCCATCCCCAAAACCCAGCAGCTGAATGTGGACCGGGTCTTTGCCTTGTACACTGCTGGGGAAGGAGTACTTAGATTTGCTGTGACCAATCAGCTTGGCCCAGTTGAAGGTATGTTTCCTTCTGTTGTTTTGGCAAAAAAATCGCATCCAGCTTTTTAAAATTCCTTTTTGAGTAGCCTCAGAATGATTCACGGAGGTTCCTAAGGGTTACCGAGTACCAGGCTCTGTGTTAGGTGCTGGGCGTAAGGATGCGTAAAGCAGGGGCTTGTCTTTGAGGTGGAGACAGAGGTAGAAATGGAACTTGTAGAACAGCGTTCCTACCAAACTAAGGAATAGAGCACAATATGTGAGGCTGCTTGGTGTGCCAAGCACACACCCCATGTGTGTGCCAGTCTCTGCTGGGGAGACATCTGTGAACAAGGTGAGGCCAAGTTACGAGGGGGACTGGTGCTGACAGGTATTTATAATACTGATAAGAGCATGGCACTATGGGCCTAGTCTGGAAGTGTAGGGAAGAGGCACCCAAAAAGGGACATTTTAGCTAGAACTCAAAGGGTGAGCTGGATTTCACCAAATCAAATCAAATCAAATCAAATCAAATCAAGGTAAGACAAAGAGCCAGTGCCTGGAAGAACAAAAAGAGAGAAAAACACAAGTTGAATCGTACCCCATGAGGAAAGCCTGGATGCTTTCACTCTGAAGATGTCTGTTCCTATCACTTCTGCTCAGCACTGCATCAGAAGTTTTAGCCGGGGCAATTAGGCAAGAAAATAAAAGGCAGGCAGACTGGAAAGGAAGAAGTAAAATGATCTCTGTTCTCCTATGATGTGATCTTAATATGTAGAGAGTCTAATTCGTTAAACTGTGAGAACTAATGTGCTCAGCAAAGTCAAAGGATATAATTTTTGTATATCAGTCTTCTATTTCTGTGTAGTAACAATGAGCAAACTGAAAAGGAAACCTTAAAAACAATTCTGTTCCCAAAATATTTAGGAATAAAAAAAATTTTTTTAAGTGTAACGCTTCTACATTGAAACCTATAAAGCAGTTTTGAAAAAAAAAAATTAAGACCTAAATAAATAGAAAATTAGACCTAATGGCATCTTTATGACTCAGAAGACTTATTAGCATAGCAGTGCTTCCTAGCATAGATTCAACACAATCCTATCAGCTATCAGCTGGTCTTTCTGCAAAAACTGAGAAGCCGATTCTACAATTGATGGAAACTTAAGGATCCCAGAATAGCCGAAACAAAATCGAAAAAGAACGGTTGGAGGATTTCCACTTTAATCAGGACCATGTAGTCCTGGCACAAGGATGGGTATAAAGATCAGTGGAATAGAAGTGAGAGTCCAGAAATAAACACTCACATCTACAATCAATTGATTTTGACAAGGTTGCCAAAACAATTCACTGAGGAGAGAGAGTAGTTTTTTTTTTTTTTAATTTTTTTTTTTCAACGTTTATTTATTTTTGGGACAGAGAGAGACAGAGCATGAACGGGGGAGGGGCAGAGAGAGAGGGAGACACAGAATCGGAAACAGGCTCCAGGCTCTGAGCCATCAGCCCAGAGCCCGACGCAGGGCTCGAACACACGGGACCGCGAGATCGTGACCTGGCTGAAGTCGGACGCTTAACCGACTGCGCCACCCAGGCGCCCCTAGAGAGTAGTTTTTTTAACAAGCGGTTCTGGGAAAGTTGGGATATTTGCATGCTAAAAATGATTATGGACCCCTGTCTTCCATCATACACAAAAATTAACCAAAAATGGGTCATAGACCTTCATGTAATTTAGCTACACTTTAGAAAAAATAAAGGGGCAAATTTTTGTGACTCTGAATTTGGCAATAGCTGCCGCTTTTTTTTAATGTTTATTTTTGAGAGCAGGGAGGGGCAGAGAGAGAGGGGGACAGAGGATCCAAAGCAGGCTCCACACTGACAGCAGAGCCTGATGTGGGGTTTGAACTCACAAAGTGTGAGATCATGACCTGAGCTGAAGTTGGACACCCAACCAACTGAGCCACCCAGGCACCCCAGCAATAGCTTCTTTATATATGATACTGAAAATGTAGGCAATCAAGAAAAAATTGGGTGTCATCAAAATTAAAAACTTGTGCTTCAGAGGTTATTACCAACAGAGTGAACATACAACCCACAGAAAGGTATAAAATGTTTGAAAATCATATATTTAATAAGAGGCTTATATCTAGAATATATGAAGAACTCTCACAAACACAGTGAAAAGAAACAATATAAAAAATTTGGATAGAACATTTCTCAGAAGATACACAAACTACCCAGTAGGCACATGAAAAGATGCTCAGTATCATTAGTCATCAGGAAAATGCAATTACAGTCAAAGCCATAATGATACTACTTTACATGCATGTGGATCGCTGTATTAAAAAAACATAACAAGTGTTGGTGACGTTGTGGAAAAACTGAAACCCTCATACACTGCTAGTGGGAGTGTAAAATGGTACTTACTATGGAAAACAATCCAGTAGTTTTTCAAAGTTAAAGTTACCACTTGAGCAATTGTCTCTTTTTTGTAATTTTGTTTTAAGTTTATTCATTTTTGAGAAACAGAGTGCAAGTGGGGAGTGGGGCAGAGAGAGAAGGAGACACAGAATCTGAAGCAGGCTCTAGTCTCTGAACTGTCAGCACAGAGCCAGACGTGGGGCTTGAACCCACAAACCACGAGATCACAACCTGAGCCGAAGTCGGACGCTCTACTGACTGAGCCACCCAGGTGCCCCACCACTTGAGCAATTATACTCGTAGCTCTATAACCAAGAGAAAAGAAAACTTATGTCCCCATAAAAACTTGTACATGAATATTCATAGAAGCATTATTCAGAATAGCCAAAAGGTAGAAAAAACCCAGATGTCCATCGATTGAGGAGTGGATTTTTAAAATGTCCTAATGCATACAATGGAATATGATCAAGACATAAAAAGGAATGAAGTACTGACACATGTTACAATATGAATGAATTTTGAAAACAAGCTGACTTGTGAAGGTAACTAGTCACAAAGGGCAACCTACTGTTTGATTCTATTTATATGAAATATCCCAAAGAGGCAAATCTGCGAAGAGAGTAGATCAGTGGTTGCCTAGGGCTGGGGCATAAGAGGATAGGGAGTGGATGGCCAGAGTACAAGTGTCTTTTGCGGGTGGGTATTAAAATGTGTTAAACTTGATTGTGGTGATAGTTGCATAACTGTAAATATACTAAAAAAATCTGTGTTCTTTAGATGTATGAATTATATGGTATGTGAGTTATGTCTTCACTGAAAAAAAAATAGCAGTGGGGTAAAAATAAAAAAACAAACAAAAAAACCCCCAAAAAACTAAAAAAAAAAAAAAGGCGTGTTTCTCAAACTTGAGTTGGAATTAACCACACCTGTGAAGCTTGGTAAACATGCAGATAAGAATGTTCTAGGCTTACTAAGGCACTAAAGGGCATGAGAAACCTTAAGTACATATTGCTAAGTGAAAGAAAGCCTGAAAAGGCTACATCTGTGTGATTCCAACTACGGTTGACCCTTGAACAACAACAGGTTTGAACTGGGTGGTTTACTTATATGTGGCTTTTTTTTTATACAGGACTGTAAATGTATTTTCTCTTATGATTTTCTTTTTTTTAACTTTTATTTAAATTCTAGTTAACATACAGTGCAATATTGGTTTCAGGAGTAGAATTCAGTGATTCATCACTTACATACAACCCCCAGTGCTCATCACAGGTGCCCTCCTTAATCTCTGTCATCCCTTTAGCTCATCCCCCACCCACCCCCCTCCATTGACCCTCAATTTGTTCTGTATCATTAAGAGTTACCTATGGTTTGTTTCCCTCTTTTTTTCTCCCCTTCCCATATGCTCATCTGTTGTTTTTTTTTGTTGTTGTTGTTGTTGTTAAATTCCACATGTGAGTGAAATCGTATGGTATTTATCTTTTTCTGACTGACTTATTTCACTTAGCATAATAAACTTTAGCTCCACAGTGGAGTGCATGTACCCCTTCAGATCTCTATTTTTGTATCCCTTGGGTAAATTCCTAGTAGTGGAATTGCAGTGTCCTAGGGTAGTTCTATTTTAGCTTTTTGAGGACGGTCCATACTATTCGGTAGAGTGGCTGCACCAGTGTGCATTCACACCGGCAATGCAAGAGGGTTCCCCTTTCTCTGCATCCTTGCCAACACCTGTTGTTTCTTGTGTTAATTTGAGTCATTCTGACAGGTGTGTCTCATTTTTTTTGACTTTCATTTCCCAGGTGATGGGTGATGTTGAGCATCTTTTCATGTGTCTGTTAGCCATCCGATTGTCTTCTTTGGAAAAGTGTCTATCCATGTCTTCTGCCCATTTCTTAGCTGGATTATTAGTTTTTTTGGGTATTGAGTTGGGTAAGTTCTTTATAGATTTTGGATACTAACCCTTTGTCAGGTATGTCATTAGCAAATATTTTCTCCCCATTCCGTAGGCTGCATTTTAGTTTTGTTGATTGTTTCCTTCACTGTGAAGAAGCATTTTATCTTGATGAAGTTCCATAGTTCCTATTTGCTTTTGTTTCCCTGCCTCCAGAAACGTGTCTAGTAAGAAGTTGCTCTGGCTGAGGTCAAAGAGGTTGCTGCCTGTGTTCTCTAGGATTTTGATGGTTTTCTGTCTCACATTTAGGCCTTTAATCCATGTTGAATTTATTTTTGTGTATGGTGTAAGAAAGTGGTCTAATTTCATTCTTCATGTTGCCATCCAGTTTTCCCAACACCATTTGTTGAAGAGACTGTCTTTTTTCCATTGGATATTCTTTCTTGCTTTGTTGAAGATTAGCTGACTATATAGTTCCATGTCCATTTCTGGGCTTTCTGTTCTGTTCCATTGACCTATGTGTCTGTTTTTGTGCCAGTATCATACTGTCTTGATGACTACAACTTTGTAAAGCAGCTTGAAATCCGGGTTTGTGATGCCTCCAGCTTTTTTTTTTTTCTTTTTTAGGATTGCTTTGGCTATCTGGGGTCTTTTGTGGTTCCATGCAAATTTTAGGATTGTTTGTTCTAGCTCTGTAAAAAATGCTATTAGTATTTTTTATAAGGATTGCATTAAGTATGTGGGTTGCTTTGGGTAGTATAGACATTTTAACAATGTTTGTGCTTCCAGTCCATGAGCATGGAATGTTTTTCCATTGCTTTGTGTACTCTTCAGTTTCTTTCATAAGTGTTCTATAGTTTTTGGAGTACAGATCTTTTTTTTTTTATTTATTTTTTATTTTTTTTTATTAAAAAAAAATTTTTTTTTCAACGTTTATTTATTTTTGGGACAGAGAGAGACAGAGCATGAACGGGCGAGAGGCAGAGAGAGAGGGAGACACAGAATCGGAAACAGGCTCCAGGCTCTGAGCCATCAGCCCAGAGCCCGACGCGGGGCTCGGACTCAGGGACCGCGAGATCGTGACCTGGCTGTAGTCGGACGCTTAACCGACTGCGCCACCCAGGCGCCCCTGGAGTACAGATCTTTTACCTCTTTGGTTAGGTTTATTCCTAGGTATCTTCTTGTTTTTGGTGCTCTCTTAGGATTTTCTTAATTTTTTCTTTTCTCTGGCTTAAATTTATTATTAAGAATACAGTATATAATATATAAAATAGGTATCAGATATTTCCTTATTGGTAAGGCTTTTGGTCAACAGTAAGCTGTTAGCTTTGGGGGAGTCAAAAGTTATATGCAGATTTTTCAGCTCTGCAGGGGATCAGGAAATTGTTCAAGGGTCAACTGCATGTAACAGTCTAGGAAAAATGAAACTATAGAGAATAAAAGTCAGTGGTTGCCAGGAGTTCAGGGGGAGGTGACTAGGGAGAGCACAGGGGATTTTTAGGGCAGTGGAACTACTACTCTGTATGCTTCTATGATGGTGAATAGATGTCATTATACATTTGCCCAAACCTATAGAACTGCATGACACAAAGAGTAAGCCCTAATAAACTGTAGACTTTAGGTAATAATATCAGTATTGGCTTATCGTTACAATGACTGTATCACACTAATATAAGAAGTTCATGAGCTGCATATTGGGGGGGGGGGCACTATGAAACCTTTACTTTCTGCTCAATTTTTCTGTAAACCTAAAACTGTTCTTTAAAAAAAAAAAAGTCTGTCGATTAAAAAAATTTTTTTTTTTTTTTTTGGTGAGCCAGAGGGTGAACCTGCAAAGTCCAGGAACCCTAACAGATAGGAAATTGTCAGATGAAAGGGACATTTTAGTTGTGAAAGCCAATAGCTAGTGTTTTCCCCTAGAATGCAAGGCGTACCTAAGGAGTAAAGAGAGGGTCTCGCGTGTTTTGCTCTGTATCGATACTGTTGAGGCCAGACTCCCCTCCAGAGGTGATTCTGTGACTCGGCAATGGAGAGGAGGGCTCCGTAAGCCTCCTCAGGCTCATGAGCATCACTTCAGCAATACGATAACGAGATGAAGGCAGGAGGGCTGGACTCTTCGAGGATGTGGAGGTGACTTGAAATGAGAATCCCAAGTTTGTTGGTGTGGCTGTGTGGGTGGTTTGGTTTTAGGAAACGTGCTTGGGAGTACAGGCATTGGGAACGCAAAGATTTTTTTAATAGCATGAAAACGTCAGTTGACTTTAGAGAGATGGACATCCCACAAGGGAAAAGATGGTTGCCTATTTCTCAAGAAAAGAGTTGAACACCAACAGCTGAGGAAAACACCCTTCAGCACTTTGCTGGGTGTCGGTGTCTGGTCTGTAAGAACAGTGATTAGCGAAGAGCCTCCCAGGCCGTGGAATCCCGCTCAGATTCTAGAATTACGTAGTGAAAAGATAAATCTCTGGGTGTGTTTTTCCCGGAGACACACCAGATGAGAGTAACAAAAAGAATGCCGGCAAACTGACAGGTACCAAGTTGCTAATTTGTCTTTAGAACTTTATGTGATTTTTCCCTTCCATGCCAGTCCAATATAATAGCAAAGGACAGTTTACTTGGCTCCAAGCACTGTCATAAGTACTTTCAGAAATGAACTCAGTCCCACAAAACCCCCTGCCCAACAGAGGGATCATCATCCCCCGTTTTACAGAGACTGAGGTATAGACATGAAGTAACTTGCTCCGTCACAACTAAAACGTGTCCAGCTGGGACCCAATCCTGGGCCCCAGCTCTAGAGCCCGTCTCGTAACCTTGCCCGGCACTGCTTTTCCACATGGACTCCGCTGGCCTCAGGACTGCCTCATAATTTGGGCCAAATTTCAAGAGGGCGTGTGTGTTTTAACCCTGTGTGTTTGCACCCCGTTTCACCCACCCCTGGGGAAAACTGCAATACTGTTGTTTATACTCCCTGAATAGGAGAAAAATGGGGTGGGGGGAGAGAAAACAACAAATGAACGAATGACAAAACCTTCCCCCCCCGCCCCGCAGTACACAACAGTATCCTCTCAAGTGTTCCGTTTCTCCGGAGGGAATGATGATCTGTTTGGAATGTCTGGGACACCCCGCAGCTGCCCCATCTGATGTGGGCACTTGTGGCTTCCCAGGGCTCGGGAGGTACTGTCGTCCAGTCTTCCCAGTGAGCAGTCAGAGCCTGGGGCCTGGCCCACTTCCCAGCTGCAGCCCCCAACCGCCCTCCAAGTGTTTGAGCTTCAGGTCTGGGTTGGCTGTCCTTTGTGGGGTCCTCGAGCAGGACGCCGCTGGGCCTCCTGCCCTTGTGCCCACCTCAGGCCTCCTTCTGGCCGGTAGAGGAGACTGGGCAGAGGGCCATGCAGCGAAGCGGAACGGACTGTTCCTTGATGGAAAACTGCTCTTCTCCTCTTGATTAAATGAGTAAATTAGTTCCAGATCCCCTGTCAGAGAGTCAAGCCGTTTAAAAGGGTGAGGGCGAAATAGAATACATGGTAAGGAAGATAGTGTTGTTCTTGCTATAATAGGAGAAAGCTAACAAGCCGTGGAGAGTGAGTAGCCAAATGGTTTTAGAAATGTGTTTTTAAAGCCGTGTTTTTGGAAACCAAGTTCAGTGAGCAGGGCCTGTGCTCAGAAGGGCTCTACACTTGGTTTGAGAGCTCTGCGGCTGTTCTCTTGAAACTCTTAACTTGTGAACAGGGCCCCACGCTTTCATTTTGCACTGAGCTCTGTGAATTACATAGCCCGTCCTGTCAGTGTAGTATATGTTAAATCAGTGTCACGTAACTACGGACATTTTGCCCCCTCGGTTTCAGGTAGGCCAGTGTTTCCCGTCCAAGTTTGCAAGTCAGCTTTTGCACTGTGTTGTTTTTTGTTTTGTTTTGTTTCATGCCCAGCAGGGCGGTGAGCTCTTGATGTCTATGCATTCTCACTGATCTTTACCAGAATGTGCCACAGTGCAAATTTGATGCTGGAAAGTACTGAACAAGAAGGGTAAGCATTGGTATTTCTAAATTAAAACATTTCAGAGATCGCTTCCCCCTTTGGCTGGGTAGACCACGCACGTTATACAGCATCTTCTCCTAAAATGGAGAAATGAGAAGGAATTGCCTTGCTCTCAGCTTTCAGCGAGGACGTGACCCTACTCTTAACCATAACCATGCTGTGGACTGTCTCAGGAACTTGGTCTGTACTACCCTATAACCCCAGCATTCTGCTTCCATCCCATTCACCAAGAGATCCAGAGGGAAGAACGAGGGACGCCCAAGGGTATTTTGCTTGATTTGCGGAGCTAGGCGCACGCTGACAGACTTAAGTTCATCAGGTTTAAAAAGTGCTGGAGCCATTTGTTGGTCCTTTTTTTCTTGGCAAAGATTCTGTAACATACACAGCCAACATCATTGAGGCAGACCAAGGATAAACCCATGGCCCTCCTTTATTTACTTGCTTGGCCATAATTTGGGACTAAGAATATTGCGTTGTAAGAACACAGAGTGGTGTTTCTTATAAAGTGATAGGGGGAATTGACCAGAAAGCAGCGGGTCCTTTCAGAGACTCAGTCAAGGCGTCCCTGCTCCTACCAGGCTGAGAAAGCTCGAAGAGTCAGCGTGGACCATGGGCAAGCCCTGGGGAGGTAGCTGGATGTCCTGAAGGACTACAAGGGGGTCCAGTCTGAGGCAGGTGACGGCAGCAAGTGTCACCTTGAGTCTAGACTAGGAGTTACTATGGGCAAGGCCCACCCACCTGAGGTAAGGAGGGTGGGAGATGTGGGTGAGCTAGAGAGAAATGAGAGAGAATCTAGGAGGAGGTGGTGCCAGGAAATTCAAATAGGTGGTGTTGCCAGTGTATCTACCGATGCCAAGGTTCTGGTCCCTGGAGCAGTGGGAGCTGTCGTGATCCGGGCAGAACTTGGGGTGTACCGAGCTGGCTGTCAAGACAGGGACCAGGCACAGGCAGAAGTCCAAGGCAGAAGCTCCAGTTATGACTTAGACGAAGCCCTCTCGGTAGCAGGGATGGCTTGATGTAAAGCCTGGGAGGTTTGGATAAAGCTCTTGAAATCTTTTGGATCTAAGATTAGAATTAATTCTAGGAGGGGCGCCTGGGTGGCGCAGTCGGTTAAGCGTCCGACTTCAGCCAGGTCACGATCTCGCGGTCTGTGAGTTCGAGCCCCGCGTCAGGCTCTGGGCTGATGGCTCGGAGCCTGTTTCCGATTCTGTGTCTCCCTCTCTCTCTGCCCCTCCCCCGTTCATGCTCTGTCTCTCTCTGTCCCAAAAATAAATAAACGTTGAAAAAAAAAATTAAAAAAAAAAAAAAAAAGAATTAATTCTAGGAACTGAGACATAAAGCTGAAAGCATGTTGAGGGTAGTGGCCCCACTGAGGAAGAAAAGGGGGGAACAGAGTCACTAGGGACTGGGTGGGCCTGCCTGCGGGGAGCGAAATTGCCTTCCACGTACATTATGTCGGGTTTGCTTTATTTTCTTCAGTTTTAGCAGATCTAAGCATTGTCTTTATTCCCATTTTACACCTGAGGAATCAGAGGAGTAAACGGAAGTGCCCAGAGTTAATGGATTCCTTGTGTCTGGGGCTCTCTCCAACACCACTTCTGTGCCCTTGGCTTAGATGAGCCCAGTTTATGAAGTTCCTTCAGTGGTGTCTGCAGCCAAGTGGTGGAAAGCACAGACTGCCTGCTTCTTGTCCCCACTCCATGCACCTTGTCTTATGACCTTGGGCAGGTTACTTGGCCTCTCCATACTGTAGTAAAAAATGAAGATATTAATGTCTTCTTCACAGTGCACTCATGAGGATTTAAAGGGATGTTATATGTAAAGGGTTTAGAACAGTGCCTGGCAAATAAGTGCTCACTAAGCATTACTACTCTACTCTGTCTAGAAATAAAATTTTAGGGAAGATCTCAGATGTTAACAGTTCTCACTACCCAGTGGGTGGATGGATCTCTGGCAAGGTTAATCCTGAAGAGGAAATACTGCAAAAACCATTCCTCTTTAGTCTTCTAAATCTTATAAAAGCAAGATTTCCCATTAATGAAATTTTGACTTCTAAAATGGTGAATTTTAGTGAGGTCTTGCCCGCTTTAGGGACAAAAATTGGGGATATGCATTCCTGCTGTATCATTTCCTGGCTTTGTGAGCTGGGGCAATTTTTCCAATGTCACTCACTTATCTGCAAAGGGAATGGGGATGACAGCCAACCTCACAAAGTTCGGAGAATCACATGAGGTGATAGAGTGAAAGCACTTTAAAATAAAAGTTGGTCATGTTTTGGATGTTTTTATTCCCTGGACACAAGCCTAATGTAAGTAATAAAAGGTTAGGTGTCTGTAGAGTAGGGAAGAGGAAGCCATTCTGGAATTTAAAACTGCAGGTTGGATAATCCAGCCCAGTTTTGGGGATTAATAATTTAGTAAGGTCGCCTGGTGGGCCCCCAAACAGATGAGGATATAGTCAGTCCCATGGAGTCTCTCTCTTTTTTTTTTTTTTTTTTTTTTTTTTTAGTTATTGTCAAGTTAGCTAACATACAGTGTATACAGTGTAGCCTTGGCTTTGGGAGTAGATTCCCTTGATTCATCACTTACATACAACACCCAGTGCTCATCCCAATAAGTGCCCCTTTCAGTGTCCATCTCCCATTTAATGCCCATCTCCCATCTTCCCCACCCCTCTAACCACCCCCCCCATCAACCCTCAGTTTGTTCTCTGTATTTAAGAGTCTCTTATGGTTTGCCTCCCTCCCTCTCTGTAACTTATTTTTCCATCCCTTCCCCTATGGTCTTCTGTTGAGTTTCTCAAATTCCACATATGAGTGAAAACACATGATATCTTTCTCTGACTTATTTCACTTAGCATAATACCCTCCGGTTCCATCCACGTTGTTGCAAATGGCACGATTTCATTCTTTTTCATCTCTGAGTTGTATTCCATTACATATATATATATATCACATCTTCTTTATACATTCAACAGTTGATGGACTTTGGGGCTTTTTCCTAATTTGGCCATTGTTGATAGTGCTGCTATAAACATTGGGTAAATGTGTCCCTACAAATCAGCACTCCTGTATCCTTTACATAAATTCCTAGTAGTGCTATTGCTGGGTTGTAGGGTAATTCTATTTGTAATTTTTTGAGGAACCTCCACACTGTTTTCCAGAGTGGCTGCACCGGTTTGCATTCCCACCAACAGTACAAGAGGGTTCCCCTTTCTTGACATCCTTACCTACATCCTTTGTTTCCTGAGTTGTTAATTTTAGCCACTCTGACCAGTGTGAGGTGGTGTTTCAATGTGGTTTTGATTTGTATTTCCCTGATGATGAACAATATTGAGTATCTTCTCATGTGTCTGTTAGCCTTCTGGATGTCTTCTTTGGAAAACTGTCTATTCATGTCTTCTGCCCATTTCTTCACTGGATTATTTGTTTTACAGGTGTTGAGTTTGGTAAGTTCTTTATAGATTTTGATACTAACCTTTATACGATAAGTCATTTGCAAATATCTTCTCACATTCCTTTGGTTGCCTTTTAGTTTTGTGGATTGTTTCCTTTGCTGTGCAATTTTTTTATCTTGATGAGGTCCCAATAGTTCATTTTTGCTTTTATTTCCCTTGTCTTCAGAGACCTGTCAAGTAAGAAGTTGCTGTGGCCGAGGTCAAAGAGGTTGTTGCCATTTTCTCCTCTAGGATTCTGATGATTTCCTGTCTCACCTTTACGTCTTTCATCCATTTTGAATTTATTTTTGGGCCCCATGGAGTCTTTGATCTCCTTTCTGTGCCATTCTCTTTACAACAACCAGATTGTGCTAGTGTGGTTTATTCCCTCTCTGCTCATGCAGTGGACCCAACCCCCACCCCAGTGAATCCTTGCTTCGATGGGAGCCACACATGTGACACGAAAGCTCGGTGCCATCCAGGGACAGGTGTAGACTACACCTGCAAGTGTGCCTCCGGGTACCAGGGAGATGGACGGAGTTGTGTGGGTAAGTTGTATGCGCTGTGTTCTTTCACGGGGTCCTCCAGCCCTGTGTTTATAGAAGATAGGTGCGTCTGCTTTTATGATCTCCACTGATCAACAAGACAAGTTTAGCAGCTATTAACCTAAATGCTGTTATTTAAAAACTGAAGCATATTTTGAGAGGATAGTTTGGACGTGGGTGTTTGGGGCTGGGATTGGAGAAAGAAGACAACTGTTGCAGTTCCTGCATATTTTGAGTTCTTAAGTTTTGTCATTTTATTTTATTTTTTTATTTATTTTATTATTTTTTTTTTCAATGTTTATTTATTTTTGGGACAGAGAGAGAGACAGAGCATAAATGGGGGAGGGGCAGAGAGAGAGGGAGACACAGAATCAGAAACAGGCTCCAGGCTCTGAGCCATCAGCCCAGAGCCCGACGCGGGGCTCGAACTCACGGACCGCGAGATCGTGACCTGGCTGAAGTCGGACGCTTAACCGACTGCGCCACCCAGGCGCCCCTTAAGTTTTGTCATTTTAATCCTGTATTAAGTATTTTCTTATATTTACTAAAACATGTGTTTTCAGGTTGTCTTCAGGTTTCAGACATTGTTTTTTTTCCCCTATTATATCCCCACAATCCACAGAAATTTCTTTACATTTCTAAAAGAAAAGTCATTAGTGTGTTTTTCTTTTAAATGTTGAGTGGTTTTTTTAAAAATAAAGTCTAAAGAATGCTTAGAATATTGAAATATTTCTCCCTCGGACTTATACTTGACTGACTGCAGATAAATATTATAATCTGCAACATGCATTCTGGTCGATGCTTAGAAATCTTACCTTTGGACTTCTGTTTAGTCCACTATTTGTCCTGTTGAAGCTTCGTAGTAGTGAGGAAACATCGAGTGTTCAGACCTCTCACTTGTGGAACCCTTGATTTAAGCCGCGCTTTTCTGTCGTTATTTCTTCTTAGATGTAAATGAATGTGCAACGGGCTTCCATCACTGTGGCCCCAACTCTGTGTGTACCAACTTGCCGGGCAGCTACAGCTGTGACTGCCGGAGTGGTTATGAGTTTGCAGACGACCACCACACTTGTATATGTGAGTGCTACGCCATTTCTCTTTTTGGCCAAAATAGTGCTGAACCTTGCTCTTTGATTCATTAATGTTTCTGCTCTAACATACAGAAGCTCTGCCATATGGTTTCTGAAAACACTTTGCGCAGAAATAACCCTATGGCCCAGTTCAGCCCTGGGTTTGTATGTTGCTTTCCTTTCGGTGTTGAGTTATTGAAGGGTGTTCACCCAGTTGGGATTCCTGCGTGTCTTGGTATCTGGCCCAATCATATAACAAGACTGTGAACCTCTAATACCACCGGCTCTGGACAGAAGTAAAATATTTCTCAAATTTAAATGAAACAGATTTATGATTCAAAGATGCTCGCCCCACTGGGCCAGCTGTACAACTCCATCTGTAATAAATGTACTCTTTCAAGGGTAAAAAAGAAAAGAAAAAGAAACCTTTGGACCTAAAAGTGGATCCACAGGAACTAGGATCCCAAATTCATCCCATTGGTAAAGCCAGACGATGATAGAGAAAATACGCTTTTTAACCCAGTGGGATGAAAAAGTAGCAGTGATCATAGAAACTGTGTGTGTGTGTGTGTGTGTGTGTGTGTGTGTGTGTGTGTGTGTGTGTGTGTGTGTAGTTCTGGTGAGTTATAAACTTTATCAAGGACTATTTTAATGACTGATCTTCATGTCTAGAGTTTTAACCACAAACCCAGACCAGCACTTCTCAAACTTTAATACATATACAAGCCATCCAGGGATCTTGTTGAAAGTCAGATTCTGATTAACTGGCTCTGGGATAGGGCCTGAGAACCTATATGCCTTCTAAGCCCCTAGATGTCCTGATGCTATGGGTGTGTGAATCACACTGGGAGGAGCAGTCTCACCCATCTGCAGGTCTGAACTCTCAGATGTCCTTGCCTTCTTCTCTTTTCAGTGATCGCCCCACCTCCCAACCCCTGTGCGGATGGCAGTCATTCCTGTGCTCCTGCCGACCAGGCCCGGTGCATTTACCATGGGGGCAGCACGTTCAGCTGCACCTGCCTGCCTGGTTACACTGGCAGCGGGCACCAATGTACTGGTGAGTACCTGCGGGTCGTCAGCCTCAGTGACTCTGGAAAGTTGCCTTGTATGCAACATCCCCACATAACCGGAACCTTTCTCAAAAGGACTTCTCCCTTCCTTGACTCACACAGCCTTGGAATTGTCCAAAGAGCAAGAGAAAAGCTGTCCTTTGAGTCAAAAAGCAGAGCAAAGGGTATTTTCCCTTGGATTAGATTGGTGAGCATATGGTGGGGACGTTCCCGGAGCACTAGGAAGCCACTGCGAGCTTGTAGCCAACCTTCTGTTCCTTAGAGCTGGCGTAGGCTGGACGAACTTTGGGAAAGCCTATTCACCTGTTGGGAAGTCTCCATCCTTCCATCTATGGTCAGTGACTTAGTCTAGCACTTCCAGTTGCGCCTAACTTTGAGTTGCTTATGATACTGGTTGAAGGCGTATTTAAAGTAATCTCTAAACATACATGCAATTCTTTCTCATTTTTTCCCTCTCACCTCTCTCTCTGGAGAGAAGGGGAGGGGGTGGGGAGAGAGAGAACTCTGTCTTCAGAGGATAGTAATGCATACATAAATACCCAAAACTTTTTTTTTCCCCCCAGAAATCTAACCACATTTAAGCTGGTTAAGACTTGGTACAGTATTTTATAAAATCACTAAACTGGAATGCAGGACTAACTGTTAAAATTTAACTCGGTTAAATAATAATAATGTTTGAGGTTGTTACTGAACTAGGTATAATTCTCTGGGTATAAATATTCATGAAACTGGGATTAGTAGTACTTTAATATAGAGATTATTTAAGAAATCTACATAATCCACAAAAGGTTTTCAAAATATATCCAGTGACATGATGGAATTGAAACTCCATTTCATGCTGTCAGTAACGCGCACAAAGTTAGGGTAAAATGAGACACCGGCAATGAGAGAATGGTGGGAAAAGGGTCTGTGTGGGGATTATAAACCTGGAACACAGGGTTTCCCCCTCCCTTCAGACTGCTGCTTGCATTGGCTGGGCCACTGTTGATGTGCTACAATAGCCGTGTGACCCCTGGGAGCTTCACAGCAGATGAAACAACATGCCCACCCCGCCTCCTTACCCAGATGTTCGCTTCTCCTCCTCCTGATTCCTCTTCCCTTCCCTCTCAGCGGAGAGGCTCCCGGACGAGCCCACTGACGCCGTCCGTTCTGGACAGAACACGTGTCAGGGCAGCACAGCCGTCCTCTCCTTCCTCGTTGTGCTGGGCCATTTGGTATTGTCTGAACTGGCTCTTTCATGTTTCCACTTCTGTTGTACAGAAGTTCTGCTGTATGCTTTTCTTAAAAACACAGTTTATACTGAAATGACCCAAAGCCGTGGCTCAGTTCAGCCCTGGTTTGTTTTGTTTTTTTCTCTACTAAAAATATCCCCAGTTTTAGAGCTCAACTGCTTCCCAGTGAGAACGAGGTAGATTTGGAATTCACAGATGCTTCTCCCACTTGACCAGCCCAAGAGTTCCATCTGTAATAGATACACTCTTGACACACAGAGGGCAGCCTCCACAGGTATGGGGGTCAGGATGTGAGGTGCACAAACTCCTCATGGTTGTGTTCTTCATGCGGGCATAATGTTTTGTCCACCCTTGTGAATCTTTACCGTTCAGTTCCATTTAGCACATTTAAGAGATGAGACTGCCTGGAGAAGCAAAATCTTGTCAGTAGAATTGCGTATTTAAACATCCGGCCACTCAGGTCAGCAGAGATCGTGCCCTTAAAGTATTTCACTTCTTAGGTCTTTGGTCTAAAGCTAACAAGTTGAAATCAATTGCAGCCTAGGTGTGATGAGTGTTAATCAGAATGTTAATTGAGTTAGATAGTTTTTGCCCTAATCCCGTCTAGATTCATTCTCTCTTCCTTCTTTTAACTTCTATTTGTCCTGTAAAACTTTGATTATCTTTGGGATCATGTTAAAATTGGTTACTTTTCCATGTTGGGAACTTGTGAGTAATGCCATTCATTGTTATTACTGCCCTCTTGCTGATTTCTGCCATTTTTAATTGTCCCTATTCAATCTTTGCTTCTCTGCATTTGGGATTTTCTCTGGAACTCACAAACTTAAAACCCATCAGTTGCTTCCCTTAGTGTATTAGTTATCTATTGCTGCATACCAAATTACCCCAAAATATAGTAGCTTAAAACAATACACATTTATTATCTATAGGTCAAGGGCCTGGGAATGGCTTAGCTTGGTCCTCTGCTTAAAAAGATCCTCACAAAACTGCAACAAGGGGTCTGGTAGGCTTGGTGTCTCCTCTAAAGGCCTAACTGGGGAAACATCCTCACATGGTTATTGGCAGGATTCAATTCCTTGAGGCCTGAGAGCCTCAGGTCCTTGTTAGCTGTGGCCTGGAGATGACCTTCAGCTTCTTGACACGCAGACCTCCAACAAGGTAGCTTAACTCATCAAAGCCAGTGGCAGAAAGTCTTTTAGCAAATTGGAAGTTATAATCACAAAAATGACATCCCCTCAGTATTGCTTTCGTGTATTGATTAGATGCAAGTTACTCAAGGGAAGGGGATTACATAAGATTGCAAATGCTAGGAGGTAGGGATCTTTGGGGTTCCTTAGAGGCTGTCTCCCAGAATCCATTACCATGGGTTGCCTTCCAAGCTTTTCAGACTGTGGAGTAGAAGAGAATGAATAGTCCTTTTCCTAAAGACCTATGCCATGCCTAAATCCGACTGGGCTAGTCATGAAGGTGATTTGCAGGATAAGTACATACGTGTGTGTGGGTGTATGCACATGCATGCACATATTTAAAGACATGCCACAATGTGCATGTGTACCCGTGGCCATAGAGAGAAAATAGCAAAATAGAGAAAAATAGAGATAGAAGCTCTATTTTGTGGAAAGTGCGCATTCTTGAAGCATGCATGTTATTCTTTACTCCATTAAGCTAGCAATAAAAGGCGTGTGGGTTTTTCTCTAGCCAGTTTGTTAAAAACCAGGTTCCCTGGAGAGGCTGGATGGACTTGGCTTTGGGTTCTCCGTCTAGTCTGAGTCACCAGCAGTTACTACTTTTATCCAAGGAGAGTTCAATCTTTTCCAGCTTCCCTCAATCAACCCCGATTGCCACGGTTTCAGGGTTGATGTCCACCTTGTGTTGGTATGAGCCGGTATTTCTCAGGCATGTTTGTCCTCATAGATCTTGGTAACTTTGCCAGGTGAAGCAGAGTGTCTTGAGTTGGGACCTTTCCAGGAGAAGCGATTGAGTTACGGGTGGGACATCCCTCAGCACCATCACTGCTCAGGAGGGACGTGAGGAGAGGCACTTAGGTTATTCTGTCTCTGGTTTTCTGTTCTAAAAAGATGTTAAGTAAGGTGTGGTAAAGTTGGGGCAGCCACAGGAGAAGAGTACAAGGTTTGCAAGGAAGGAGTTCATTACGCTCATGGGTCCCAGAGAGAGGGTCACCACATACCACACAGGGGCACACCCAGCAAGGTGCTTGACCGAATAGGTGGGGAGCTAGAACTTGTGGGCTGAAGCCTTTATTGGGGTCTGGAAATTTGACTGGATGGTCTGAAAGCAAAGGGGGTTGGGTGGGATGGGTTAAGGGTAGCTAGAATCTGGTAATTCAAAATGGAGGGTTTTAACAAATGTTCCATACAGGTGTTTTACCAGCTTAACAGAATAGAATGGAGAATTGTGCTGACATTGAGCCATGTTTCATTATCTGAGTGGCAAAGGAGTTCTGTGCCCCAAACATTGTCGTCTTGACCTCAGTGTTCTGACAGCCCCTAAAGACCCCTGACAGGGATTGTTAGGCATAAATGGCAGCTCCCAACCTGAGCGTAGCAACAAGGAGTTTCTCCCTTCCCTAGGGGCTGAAAGCGTTCCATGCTTTCTGTCCTGACACTTGACATCCTGTGATAGAGGGAAGAGCTCCCCTTCTTTACACAAAAGCCCCAGTTCCCCCCACACCCCTCAATGTTAGCACTCCTTGGGAGGAGCCATAGCCTGCTCTGAGCCCAGGCTCTGGAGTGGCTGACTGCACTCATTTTCTGTCATGGTGTGAGGTCTTCCAAGGAGGTATGGGGGACTGTGTTTCAGGGAGCTTTACCTCCTCCAGCTTCTAGGGGACAGGGGCTCCTCACTTGTGATGCTTTCTGTCCCTTCAAGGGCTTTCTCCTGCTGGTCATTTACATCCATTAGTGTCCCTCCCCCTGACTCTAGTATCTGTGGGAAGATGACTGGCTTTCAGTCTGATCACAATTCTTAGGCCATAGGCTTTAAGAACATAAGGAACCTGGTAGCTCTGGGGAGTCCCCTCTCCCTTAGTTCAAAAACAATCTCAAGAAACTGATCCATGGGTTCTAGAAATAGGCCCTGTGTCTCAGGAATTCCTGCTTCCTGTCATTGCCTGGGGTTCCTGTTAGCATGAGAAGTCCTTTTAGCATATGTATTATGAATAGCTTCAATTTCCTGCATTTAATTTCCTGCTGGATGTTCAGTTTTACAGCTTTGGTTTTACAGCCAGTTTTATGGCCTCTTGCAGGCCCAAGGAACTGGATG
This sequence comes from Herpailurus yagouaroundi, assembly GCF_014898765.1. Taxonomy (NCBI): domain Eukaryota; kingdom Metazoa; phylum Chordata; class Mammalia; order Carnivora; family Felidae; genus Herpailurus; species Herpailurus yagouaroundi. The sequence continues at coordinate 28,769,482 of NW_024412396.1, read as the reverse complement.
GTCACTGGCTTTGCCCAGCTAGGTGTTGGAGTTGTCCTCGTCAAGAGACTGAGGGCCAGACTCAAAGATAATTATATATGACAATATAGAACCTATTGATTAGATTGGAGATAGAGTTTTTGTTGTGATTAGTCTGGTTTCTTTTTGGTTGACTGAGGAGCTAACCAGAAAACCTTGTTTGTTTCTAACCTTGTACTTTCCTGCCTTTGTAGGTGGAAAGAAGGTAACTAGGGAGGCCAGTTCATCTGGGCAGAGCCTCTCTGGGTGGCATTACTCCGTTCTGTCAAGCATTCAAGATGATTTTGGACTTAGGGGAGCTAATGTATGTTGACGAAACTTCCTTAAGACTGAGGATAAGCAGAATGTGAATTCGTTCATTATGACATAAGAGATTCCTCTCCCGCGAACATGTCTGCTCACCGGCACCTGGGAGGGTGGCTCAGTGAGCGCATGGTCATAGCAAGGCTGGTAGTCATAATCCTAGAAGAGATTTCACCTGGGGCATGGGAGGCCGGTTGAGGGGCCAACTCTGTCCCCAGCTGATCCATGTCAAATTCAGGCTGTGGCTCTTGGGCTTCCTGGGTTCTATGTGTCTCTGCCCTGGGCTATAGCAAACTGATGCAATTCACTTCTGGGACTCACATTCTTCTAGGTTTCACATTGATCATCCCAACCCACCTTTTTTCATCCATTTTTTAAATCGTTTTTTGGGTGTTTTCGTGAAAGTGAAGGCTTTCTTTTCAGTGGAGCCTTGATCAGACTTAAACTCTTTATCCTTGTTTTACTCTGGAAGACTTCCTATCTCTGCAGAGAGCTTATCTCAACCAGTAGCCATTGGTTTTAATAGTTTGACTCTCATAGGCTTTTTGGGGGGAAAGGGGACTGTCTTGCTATTGTCTGCATATGCTGATTGCAGTAAATAAAAGGACTATAAGCTGGCATGTAAGGTTCTAGGATGTTGTAACTTAAAAAAAAATTTTTTAAGTTTATTTTCAGAGAGAGAGCACGGGAGGGGAAGAGAGAGGGAGGGAGAGAGAATCCCAAGCAGGCTCCACACCAACAGCATGGAGCCTGATGTGGGGCTCAGACTCAGGAACCGCAAGATCATGACCTGAGCTGAAGTCAAGAGTTGGACACTGAACTGACTGAGCTACCCAGACACCCCTAGGATGTTGCAGTTTTGAGAAATATGAAATTTAATCCTTACAGTACCATGTGGAGAGTGGGAGGGCCTGAACTGTTTGTACTGATAAACCTGACAAATTTAGATGTTCTTTTTAAATTTTTTTTTAAATGTTTATTTATTATTGAGAGGCAGAGCGTGAGCAGGGAGGGGCAGAGAGAGAGGGAGACACAGAATCTGAAGCAGGTTCCAGGCTCTGAGCTGGCAGCACAGAGCCCGACACGGGCTCGAACTCACAACCTGCGAGATCGTGACCTGAGCCGAAGTCAGACACTTAACTGACTGAGCCACCCAGGCGCCCTTAGATGTTCTTTTGAATGTGTTGTTCCAAACTTCTGATAATATTTTTCTGACGCTTTTCTATTTCTTCTAAAGGTAGAAAGTAGAGAAAATTTCTGATTCCTTGGGCATTGTAGATGGTAGGACTCTGATTCCGGGAGACTGGATGTGCTTCCAAACTTAGTTGAAAAAGCATTTGGAGCCTCACCGGGCTTCTCCGGATCTGTAGATTGGTGTTATAGGGACATGGTGCCAACAGGGCAAGACCGAAACCATTGTTACATGTATTTACTGCTGTGGTACTGAAAGGAAGTGAGTGATTTACAGCCCAAAGGCTAGTTCAAAGGTAATAACTTCCTGGAATTCACTGTGGATGAAAGATACTCTAGAAATACACCGCAGGATATTTTTTTTTCTGGAAGTGACCACCCATTTGATTTCTACACTGTACATTCTTAGTCTAATGGGTTCGCTCACGTGTCCCTCGACTTTGTATGTTTAGCCCGCCTTTAGCTGTCAGCATATTTCTGCTCATGCCCAGAGGTCTTCTAAGGTTGACCCCTTGGCATTGACCCACATGTACTAGGGCCGTGTAGTAGCCCCAGTTGGGTGCAGTGAAGTCATGCTGTTCCTCCCCGCCCCCCCCCCCCCACCCCATCCCTGTTCCTGCCTCTGCAGATGTTGATGAATGCTCGGAAAACAGATGTCACCCCTCAGCTACCTGCTACAATACCCCTGGCTCGTTCTCCTGCCGATGCCTCCCTGGATATCATGGGGATGGATTTCAGTGCGCACCTGGTAAGGTCTTGAGGGCTGCCTGAGGCACAGAAAACTCCTGGTTCCTTCAGTGTATTTTTTCCACAGCCTTTAGCCTGTTCTTATCGGGGACCAAGGCTTTTCTAGGCTCTGGATTTTCTTCCTGTTCCCTCCTTCTAGTTTACTTAGAAGTCCCTGGTTATTAGTAATCTGGGAGGCCAGGAGTGTGACCCCACCCATTGTCCTACCTAGTGGCAGCTGTGTTCAACTCCCGTCATGATCTGCTTTGCCTTGGTAAGTGTCATTTAGATGAAGGACTGGGATAAGCTTACTAAATAGGAGCCATATGCACCTAGTGAGCTGGTAGTAAGCCCCCGTGGTGACACTCTAGGAGGTCTTGGCCAGCACTGTGTGACCTAGTGATTGCCATTGACCTGGAGCTTCTCAGACTTAGACTCTGGACTTGAGAGGATGAACAGAGGTTTACTTGTTTTCTCCCAAGTCTCTTGGGATGTTTGGACACAAGCTATGGGTTCTTCATTTTACCCTTAGGGCTGAGGGAGGGGCGATTTTACAGTAGGTACCGTCAGCTCAGGACTTAACAGGGTGAACTGTGAGAATTAGGGAGACATTAGGTAGATAGTGGCAGAACTAAAATAAGAATCCAGGAGTTCACAATCTCAGTGCCCGGCTATTTTTTTTCCCCCATGTTATGCTGTCTCCCAAGTATAGGGAGGGAAAAATAAGCAAAGAACATCACCTCAGACGAGAGACTTTGAAGTTAGCTGGTAAAAGTGGATGGGATGCAATGTCTTTTATTCCTTCTTTGTACGTCTCCTCCACCCTGGTCTCCGAAGACCCCACATCAGGACTGAAACCCTGTGAACGCCAGCAGCGCAGTGCCCACGCTCAGCACACCTATCCTGGCTCCCGGGTGCACATCCCCCAGTGCGATGAGCAGGGCCACTTCCTGCCACTGCAGTGTCACGGGAGCACTGGCTTCTGCTGGTGCGTGGACCCCAACGGTCACGAAGTCCCCGGCACCCGGACTCCACCCGGCTCCACACCACCTCACTGCGGACCAGCAGGTGAGCCAGGCAGGAAGGAGCTTGTACCGACCTAGGCCCGGGGCTTGAGAAGCAGAATGGCGCAGCCTGTGGGGCAGATTATAACTCCTGCCCAGACCGTGCAGACTCGGGGCCGACTGCTGTCCTTTCATAGCCTCCTTCCTCCTAGGACCACTCAGATGATCTGTGCCCACCTGTGCACACATTCAGGTGACAGGGACATAGACTGACATCACCGTTACACGTTGGACTCCAGCCTTAGACTTGCCCGGTACAAGACGGGACGTTGAGATGAATGGTGTAGGTCAGGCTGAGGCCACTGCCCGAGACCTGTTATGGCAGCTTAGGGAGGCCTTGGAGCTAACGGATCTTGCCAGACCAGCCTTTTGTCCAAAGAGAACTGCCTGCACATGTTCCTTTATATCACTACACTCTGCCTTCTGAATTTCAGGAAGCAGTATGAAGGCCAGTTTAGTATCAATAGGAAAAATAAGCAGACACCTGTGGGTGGATCCCACTAGTTTGCTCTAAGCTAATGACCCCCGCTGTCTCTAGGCAGGCCCAGCATATCAGTGGGGAACCCCCTTGCCCCAGCCACTGTCCGAAGAGATGCAGGGACCTGTTTTGTTAGCCCGTGCGGTCTGAGATGCTAATGGTGAGCGTGTCTGTAACCATCTGAGGGCTCTCCGTGCTCCCCGGGGCGGGG
>NW_024412396.1:28701597-28765391 GCF_014898765.1 Herpailurus yagouaroundi | reverse complement strand
CCCCCCCCCCCCCCCCCCCCCCGCCCCCCCCCCCCCCCCCCCCCTGGCTGTCAAGTGCTCACATTCCTGCCAGCTGCAGGTTGCCAAGGCAGATTGTATTCCTTGCTGAGTTGTTAAGAGTGGAAAGCACGTTTTTAAAACTACAGAAGAACTTTATTATGAAGAATGTAGGATTGATCTGATTCCATTTTAGCCAAAAATTCCTATAGCCATGAGCTTGCTATTTTTACTACTGGAAAAGATAAATCTTGGCTTTTAACATGAGAGTAAGAAGAGCTGGTGAATTACCACCAGTTTTGATCCTGTCAACAATATCGCAATGGCCGGGACATGAGTAGTTCTAAGATTCACACAGGTAAAAATTGGTAATGTTTGATCTAGATGTATACCTTTGTTTCCGCAGTGACATTCCTAGTTCCTCTTGTCCCTATTTTTAGGAAAAGATTTGACAGGTCCAAGGGGGAAAAAAAAGGAAAGAAAAATCCTGTTTCACTCCTTTAAAATCTTTAAAAAGTCTTGGTTCTAACTCCATCTGGGATTTAAAGAAATCAGATGGTTGGGACCTGCCTTAGGGAATGGTTCAGAGTTCTATTTACTAAGACAAGCATTTAGTTTTAAGGACCGTAATTCAGAAGGGAGCCAAGAGAATGAGAAGGTAATGACTGAAGGGAGGGACACATTGTCTTGTGCAGACTCTCCCCCCAGTGGCCCAGGCTCCTCTCTTGGCACTGGTTTGGCCTTGGCTGCCTTTTCTGACTAGTCCCATCTGCATAATGGGGTTGGCTTGAAGGGAGAGAAAAAAGTCTGTGTCCAAGATTTCAAACTATTTAAAACCCTGCCAGCTGAAACCAGAAATCAATCTGTAGTTGGATTAAGAAGTAGCTTCGAATAGTAAGGAATGAGAGGGATGCACACGTATCAGTGATGTGCCCACTTCCCAGAAGCTGAGTGAGCCGTGTGTCTCCATTCCAGACAAAGAGCCGTGCCTCATCGGGTGGTCCCCTGAGCTAAGAACACACCCTCTGAGTTTGCGGGGCGGACCTGGAGCCGTGTTGGGAACTTCTGCGGGGCATCCCACCTTGAGGTGGCTCGTTAGTGTTTGAAGAAGTGACCTTTCCCTGGCCAGATTCTTTGAGACACATTTGGGTGAGGAAGTCTCCTTCTCCGTTGGGTCTTATAAAGAACTCTGCTTCCCAAGGGTTATGAACTATAGAGGCCACCTGAAGGGCATCCGTTGCCACCAGACCTGGTGAGTCTTGGAGTTGAGCTAGTTGGGTTTGAGCTCTGAGGATTTTGTTAACCATCCTCCCTCTTGTCCGGAGGAATCGTAGGTACTAGAACCGAATTGTAATGTTTCCAACTTTGTTCTTGGAGGCCAGTGGAGGTTTTGACCAAAGGAGTGACATGAAATGACTGTGTTTGAAGTATTTTTTTGCTTTTTAAAAAAATGTTTATTTTTGAGACGGAGTGAGGGAGAGAGAGAGAACACGAGTGGAGGAGGGGCGGAGAGAGAGGGAGACACGGAGAGAGGGAGAAGCAGGCTCCAGGCTCGGAGCTGTCAGCGCAGAGCCCAATGCGGGGCTCGAACTCACAAGCCATAAGATCATGACCTGAGCCGAAGTCAGACGCGCAACTGACTCAGCCATCCAGGTGCCCCAGAAATGACGTTTTAAAGGGACTCTTCTGGCTGCTGGCTGTTTACATTGGGGGGTGGGAAAGAGGGTGGAAGCCAGGGACCAAGTGAGAAAGTTTTTGTAATATCCTAGCAGGAGACCATGAGGCTCCGACCAGGGTGACAGGGGTGGCTATAGTGCGATGTGAAGATTTTCTGAATGTATTTTGAAGGCACAGCTGACCTTTTTCTGACCTACCAGATGAGGAGAGCAAGAGACAGAAAGGAGTCAGGGATGACTGGGCCCACACGATGGAAAATGGAGGTGCCATTTACTGATGGGAAAAAGTCTAGGGGACGGCAGCGCTGACGGTGGAAAGCAGGGTCCCCGTTTTTGTTCTGAGATTAATGGCATACACCCAGGTGGTGGTATCATGTAGGTACTTGGCTGTGTGATTCCACAGACCGCAGGCTTCGAGTTACAGGAATTAAAGCAGCAGCAGCTTCTAACGAGCTCCTTTAGATACTCCTCTGATAGACGGGGGTACGAGTTACTTCCAAAGCCCGCAGCAGACTCCCCGCAGACAGAGAACCGCCACGTTTGGGACAGAGCGACAGCCCTGTGGAAGCAAGCAGGGAGAAAAACTGCAGCTGGAGAAGCTACTCTGCAAGAGCTCACAGTAGTGTAAGCCGGGTGGTGAGCCAGGAGGGCGAGCAGAGGGGAGGATGCTGGACAAGGGAGGGGCAGAGCTATGGGCAGGAAGCAGGAGCCCGGGAGAAAGGTTCAGCTTTGAGCCAAAGGGCTTCCGGGAACTGGAGCGTCTGACAGTCAGTATGGTGCTGTTGGCCACCACGTCCTCCATGCGCACCCCTACTAATTACAGTGAGTCTTACTCCATATAGTTTTCCAGTGAGCAGAGCTGAGGGCCACCTAAGTAGGGTAGGAATAGGAGGCAGGAATAGTTTGGCAGTTTGGCAGTAGGGCAAAGTAGGGCAGGCAGTAGGTCAGGACTAGTTTGTAAGACGCGTGGCCAGTGTCAAGATTGTCCTCTCAGGTGCAGGCCTGGAACTTGAACCAAGCGGGAAAGAATAAATACTGCCTTTAAGTATCATGTAGGCCCCCGAGTCCCCAAGGAGGGTCCCCACCAAAGGGCTCTGTTAGCAGAGGTCCTGGGCCCCGGCCGAGGTGTCCCCATGGGCCGGGCCCGAGTGTGCCCTGCACCCCTGATCTTAACCTCCTCTTGCTCTCTGCTGACGTGGCTGGCCTTCATGACAAATCCTCCTGGCCCAGGAGCTTTTCTCCGTTCTCCGGATGCCTGTGGAGAGCTTTAGAGCACTTGACTGGTCCAACGTCCAGGGGCTTGGCTGAGGCCTTGTTGGCGGATACTAGGAGGAGGGAGGCCAGGTGTGGGGATCTTCAGCCACATGCTGCATTCTGTCCTTGGCTCACGATCAAAGGCTTTTTGTCCCCATCTGCTCAGAGCCCACCCGGAGGCCCCGGACTGTCTGCGAGCGCTGGAGGGAAAACCTGCTGGAGCACTACGGTGGCACGCCCAGGGACGATCAGTATGTGCCTCAGTGCGATGACCTGGGCCACTTCACCCCCCTGCAGTGCCACGGGAAGAGTGACTTCTGCTGGTGCGTGGACAAAGATGGCAGAGAAGTGCAGGGCACCCGCTCCCAGCCAGGCACCACCCCTGCATGTAAGCACCCGGGGGTCAGCCCTCATCCCCCTCATCCCCCTCATCCACTCTGAGGGCTTTCTGTATGGAAACTGCTAGCTGTGAGTGAAGCTGGGGAAAGGGGGGGCCCATAGGTCCAGTGAAAGAAGTCGCTAAGATGCCGTGTTGATTTATCAGCTGGTCTGTGATCCAAATCCCTATTTGGATTTAACGTTTGGTTTTGTCATTAGCAGTTTCTGTAATTAGAACATCTGGAACTCAGTTCAACAAGCAGTTCCTCCTCCCCAGCCCAGGGTGAGAGGGGACACGTGTCACCCTGGGGGCCCAAAGAAAAGCGGACACAATACTGTTTTTTTCCCTTAAAAAGAAAAAAAACGTTTTTGCTTTGTTCTGAGGGAAGTGTTTTGTTGTCTTCCTCCCTAGTAATTGGCAGTGTTTTACATAATCCTTGGGGGGGGGGAACCCCTAGAAATTAGATTTCTTTTAAGAACATCTGGAATACATCTGTCTAGGGTAAAAACCTTTTGATGGTTTTGGAGGTTCTGGTATGTGGAAAGTAACTTCTTCCCCTGTCCCCACCCACCTTTGTGTTCTTTCCTCTCCGTTCTTCATACCCTCCTGCTCCTTCCCACGGCAGGTATACCCACCGTTGCGCCACCCACAGCCCGGCCCCTGCCCCGGCCTGATGTGACCCCTCCGTCTGTGGGCACTTTCCTGCTCTACGCCCAGGGCCAGCAGATCGGTCACTTGCCCCTCAATGGTACCAGGCTCCAGAAGGACATGGCCAAGACCCTGCTGTCACTGCATGTAAAGTGGATTTCTCCCGTGGGGGTGGGACCGTACGGGGCGTTCAGATCTGGGCCAGGGCCTGAGGTAGAGGGAGGTCCTGGAGGATTTCTGGGCTGCGGTCCAACTCCATGAGTCTGACGCCGCTGCCACACAAAGTGAGGGCACTGTCTGCCGGGAGTCCTGTCTGACTGACCAGGGCTTTCTCCAGTGGTTCATGGGGTGTCAGAGAAGTGGAAAGGGAAGTTCAGAGTTACCAGGATATGGAGGCAGCATGGTGAGCCGAGGGAAAATGGAAAGAAGCTCAGCCCGAGTCCCCAGGGTTCTCTCCATGCGAGGCATCTCCACAGAGGGTCCAGGACTAGCTAAAGGGTGTGGTTTCTGTGGAAAGAAGTTAATGACTGCCTCGTTGTTGTAGCCCCCTCCCCTCCATTTTGGTTCTGTTGATCGGTCTCCTATCTTCTCTAACTCCTTCACAGATGAAGATTTGGGTGGAGTGGGACGCTGGGAAAGGAGTGGACAAGCTTTCCATAGGAGATGCTTGTCGCTTTCTGAGCCAGCAGCCTCCCTCCATTTTGGAGGACAGCTTTCTTCTCTAAAATGGAGAAAAGAGAAGGGAGTTCGCCAGAAAGGCACTGATGGTTATTAAGGAAAGCCGTCTGATTCCATTTCTAAACTTCATGCAGCAGGTACTTGCTCATCTGATAGAAGAGTATAATGTCCGTGTTTCCCTTTACTTATGTTATCAAACTAATTCTGTAACTTTTGGGATTCCAAAAAAAGCTTAGAAGCAGGTAGTATTCAGAGAAAGAGGTTTGTTTTTTAAGATTTAGGTTTTGGGAGTTTTCGGTGTGTTGGCAACCACTAGCATACTATTCTGTAAGCTTCTCTAAGAGAAACTAAGAAATCATCAACACCTCAGTCTAACTATCGTAGCCAAGGCTGATGGTTTTACTGCATTTCTGCGCTTGCCTCTCATTCGGGCAAGGTGGTGGTGGTGGTGGTGGTAGAACTGAGAGAATGGCACATGGGTTATGAGCACGTCTTGGGGAAATTTACTCAAACTGAGCCTCCCTCTTCGAAGAAACCCTAAAGTCAGTACATGGGTTAATGGATCCCATGATTCCCTAGGTCACTGGAAGCACATGGATGTCACTCCTGCCTGAGACAGATGACTCACTTTTCAAGTAAAACTGTTCTTGACCTTCAGATCCCTCTAAATCAACTGCCCATTTTTTCCACAGGAGTCAAATCCTGCTTCGTACAGTATTTTTTATATTGACTTCTCTCCCAGAGGCATGTCAAGCCAGCCCCAGGAGGCTTTGCTAGGCAAGCAGGGAGCTGCTATGACCTCAGGGACAGCCAGATGGCCCCTAGATGTTGGCTTTGCACATCTGTTGGGCTTCTCAGACCAGGAGTCTGGGTTGGAAACTGAATGAAGCAAGTACTGTGCAGTTTTGTAAAGAAATACCACAGACTCAGCATTTAAAAAAGACTTCTTTATTTAGCAATAGGGAAGGGAAGACCTCCCTAACCAGTGGTTTGGTGACCACCAGTCTCCAGTTCCTTAACCCATCCTTCTGGAGACTTTCTTCTACATATGATTACAACCAAACCATTTGCTTTGTATAAGAAGCAGAGATAGGGATAAGGGATTAAACCTCAGGGGAAAGATCTCATAGTTATAGGAAAAGGAAGAGTAAATTTTGTTGTTGTATGTTGGTGAATTAAAATTTTTTTAATGTTTCTTTTTGTGAGAAAGAGTGAGCACAGGTGTGCATGCGTGCACAAGCAGGGGAGGGGCAGAGAGAGAGCGAGACACAGAATCTGAAGCAGGACCCAGGCTCGGAGCTGTCAGCGCACAGCCCAATGTGGGGCTCGAACCCACGAACCGTGAGATCATGACCTAAGCCAAAGTCAGACGCTCAACTGACTGAGCCACCCAGGCACTCCTATGTTGGTGAATTTTAGAAAGGCTGTTTCAGAAGTGCTGATACCATTAGGAAGGAGTACGTTTTCACCCAGTACAGTATTAAGGACTTACTTTGCTGAAACTAATGTTTGTTCTCTAATCACTCAAGGGGCTGATTTCATGAAATCATTTTATTACTGCTGACAGTAATTGTGCTTATTGAGCACTTGCTGTATACTAATGACCGATGAGGATACTTTACAAGAACTTTTGGTAGAATTTTTATAGCAGCACTATAAAGTAGGTACTAGTATCTTCATTTTGCAAATGAAGAAACCCAGGCATAGAGAGGTTAAATACCAAAGTCATAGCTAGTCAGTGGCCAAACCTGGCTGGGACCCCAGAAGTCAGCCTCTAAGCCACCTGTGTAATCCTGCTGCATAGCTGCCCTTAGGACTACTGTGGGTCGTTCACTACAGCCATGTGTGCAGCAGCTGAGCACAAGCTCTGGGGAAATGCATGGAGTCCTAACTCTTCCAATTTCATGTTTTGGTCCACAAAGGGCTCCATAGTCGTGGGAATTGACTATGACTGCCGCGAGAGGATGGTGTACTGGACAGATGTTGCTGGCCGGGCAATCAGCCGTGCCAGTCTGGAGCCAGGAGCAGAGCCTGAGACAATCATCAGCTCAGGTCAGCAGCTTCATCTGGAAGATGCTTTGTATTTCATTTGAGTCTCCTACGTTCACCAGGGGAGGTTAAGCGCCATTCAAGCCACTTCATCAAGCACTGCAATACCAGCCCCTCTGTAAACACACACTTATACGTAAGAAAGGAGGTAATTCTTACTGTGAGCCTGTTGAGAAATTGGAACTCTCAACAGAAATGGCTCACAGTGAGAACTCAGGGTGTGGCCCCAGTTGATGCTGCCTGGCCCCAGCACAGTGCATGCCCGGTACCGTCAGGCTGGTGGGTATGTAGTCTAGAAGGAAAACTAGAGGTGGCAGGACAAGTAACAAAGGATCTGTTCCTCAGTTAACCTGGTTCTTGAGGCCGAGAGCCTCTCGGGACTTTTTGTTTTTTAAACTGTTCAAACATAGCAGATCTCTCTGCTTCGGGTTCCCTTTTCATGCCTGCAAATACTCCAGTCCTGCTGTTCTACTTCCAGGTCTGATAAGCCCTGAAGGACTTGCCATTGACCACTTCCATAGAACAATGTATTGGACGGACAGCGGCCTGGACAAGATAGAGAGGGCCAGGCTGGACGGCTCTGAGCGGAAGGCCCTCTTCCACACGGACCTGGTGAATCCTCGAGCCATTGCTGTGGATCCAATCCGAGGGTCAGCTGGGCTTCCCTATTCTCCTGCTTCCTGTGGATCCTAATTTGGAGCGCTTGGATTTTAAATGCAGTGTGGGGAGGGTCAGAACAAGAGTGCAAAATGCAAAAGCTCCAAAGCATGGACTTAAAAACAGTATATAGGATCTACTAAGCGTCAGACGCTGTTCTAGGCAAAGGGGACAAGGTCTGCTCTTTCGTGGAGCTCACATTCTGGGAGGAAGTAAGGTAGTAAACTAATGAATAAACTAGAAAATCATTAAGACGACAGCGCGATACAGAGAGAATTCAGAGTATGTGAGAGGCACTGGGGGGCCACCAGAGATCACTGACCAGGCAAGGCTGTCTAACACCTGAACTGGATGGGTGGGTCTCCTTCAGCAACACATTAGGAAACTCTAGTGCTGAAGCAACAGGGTTAAGTTCCTTAAATGGTGAGAGTAACCAAAACTCAGACACTGGTGTTATATTTCTCTGGCCTCATTTTCGCTATTGCAAAAAATTTTTATTTAATTTATCCCACAGCAACTTGTACTGGACAGACTGGAATCGTGAGGCTCCCAAAATTGAAACGTCTTCTTTAGAAGGAGAAAACAGAAGAATTCTGGTGAATAAAGACATTGGACTACCTAATGGTTTAACCTTTGATCCCTTCTCCAAACTGCTCTGCTGGGCAGACGCAGGTATTACTGATGGCATGTACACACAGCACACTTCAGCACCATGGGTGCCAGCACTTAACCGCAGCTTTTACAACAAAACCAAATCCCAGTATGTAGAGCTTTTGGCTTCAATTTTCAACAGTACAGCCAGCACAGAATCTACTCCTTTGGTTGGTGTCTAAACTGTTAAAGAACACTTTTAGTCGATACTTCTAATCCTTCTTGGGGTTTTGGGTGGGAGGGGTTGTCTGTGACTTAGGCAATGATCTGAGGGCTGGAACTATGTCCCAATTCATTTTTGTGCTACTAGCCCTTCCCCACACAAGCACTTGGTATACTTATTTTTTTTTTTAATGTTTGTTTATTTTTGAGAGACAGCGACAGTGCAAGCAGGGGAGGGGCAGAGAGAGAGACAGAATCTGAAGAGGCTCCAGGCTCTGAGCTATCAACACAGGGCTCGAACTCACGAACTGTGAGATCATGTTCTAAGCCGAAGTCGCATGCTTAACCGACTGAGCCACCCAGGTGCCCTGTCCTGGTATACTTTTTAAAGTAAAGAGAAATTTTATCCTCTGTTGGAACTGGCAAACTTAGATAAATGAACAAGAGGCTTTTTTTGTTTGTTTGCCAGTATCAGAACATTTTACAGTATGCTATTACGTGGAAGACATTTTTTGAAAAGTGATGTGGCAGGACGGCCCTTGGTAGTAAGTTAAGGTTGCCGATACCCAAGTTCTTTCTGTTGTGTGATCTGCTTATTAGAAAAATAGAAAAGATGCTATAGGTCTTCTTCTATACTAAAAAGAATATGAAAATGTCCATTCTTAAAGAATTTCTAATTTAATAAAAGGAACTATAAATGCAGATGGATTAATATTATAACCTGGTTGGCCCAAAACAAGTTATTTTTTTTAAGTTATATTTTTAAAAACTATGTGAAATTTAAATCCATGTTTCGTAAGACACATGAAACTTGGAAACTCTTGACTTGTTTAGGTACTATAAAATTTTCAAGAGTGCTTCCTTTACACTGAAAAATATAAGCCATGTCGCCATTTTAGTTACTTTTAATTCCTATCTAGAAGATAAGTCTTTAAAATCCTTCAATATTTCTTAAGGGCCTTATGCATTGCTTACAAAGGGCAAGCGTTTATCTGATGTTTACGACAATTTATGAGGTGACACTTTAATTAGAACAAAGTTTATCTCTAATGTCCTACTTAGGGAGAAAAAAATGCAGTCCTCTCTTCCAAGAAGGGATCAAGAGTCTAAATTCTAAGAAACGAGAATGCTATTAAACTGAAGACTGGTAACAGAACAGGAAAATTGTAGTTTCTAATTTGCATCACTGCACTGGAAAGAAAATACCCTACTTCCTCGTCTACCTTTGTTTCCTTTCAGAAGGCCTCCACCTGCCACAATTATTTTTGGCAAATAACTTTTCTCCTGGTATGGAATGATTTCATTTTCTCTGGTGTCTTAAAAGGAACCAAGAAACTGGAGTGTACGCTACCTGATGGGACTGGACGGCGGGTCATTCAGAACCACCTCAACTACCCCTTCAGTATTGTCAGCTTTGCAGATCACTTCTACCACACAGACTGGAGGAGGTGAGCCGACGCACACTGGACGTGCCTCACGAGGCTGGGGTTCCAGAAGATGCGCCACCCATTTTACCTAATGTCACTAAGTGTCTTTAGTAAACTATGCCCTCTCTGTTTAGTAGATAACATCATTCAAGTGCTAATGCTTTTTAAGTCCTACTTAATGGCACTGCTCACATGTAGCTTAAAAGTGGCACAGCTTACACTGAACTATCCAAAAAGGAAGTACATGAATCCAAAACACTACCCCCTTAAGTGGTGCCATGTGATTTAAATTGATTTTTTTTAAAAATGGTATTATGGATATATTGTCCACCTGGGAGAAGGAAGAGTAGTGTAATTTACACTAGTGCCGCAAGGAGGAACTGGGGAACATTAAAAATACATATGGATGTCTAAGCCCTTCTACCCCATTCCTTGCAATCTTGATTTAATTGGTCTGGCGTGAGGCCTAGGCATCAGTATTTTAATAGATTTTCAAGTGATTCGTTGAACAAGGGTTGAGAACCATTGACTTGGACCAGTGGTTCTGAAAAGTTTTGTATGGCATCAGAAACATTCCAAGGGATTGTTAAAACCTATTGCTGGGTCCCAGCCCATAATTCCTGATGACTCAGTAGATTGGAGTTGAGGCCATTTGTATTTCTAACAAGTTTCCAGATGATGCTGGTCTGGGGACTACTTTGAGAACCACTCATCTAGAAAATCTTCAAATCTAAATGAGTCAAAACTCACTTGGTTAAATTAAAAAAATACATATTCTAGAAGGCTAGCAGAGATTTGCTATTGAAACTGAGTTTCTATCCAACATTAAATCCCATGAATTTACTCTTCCTTTCTGTTACCAGGGATGGTGTTATATCAGTAAATAGAGATAGTGGCCAGTTTACTGATGAGTATCTCCCGGAGCAGCGATCTCATCTCTACGGGATAACTGCCGTCTACCCCTACTGCCCAACAGGTAAACAAAATGTGCAGGGTGCTCCTTTGGATCAGCAGGGTAGAGAAGGATATACCTGGTAACTGATGATCCTTGGCCCAGATGGCAGCTGCTGCCACTAACATCACCACCAGGGAGAGCCACTTTGAATAGAAAAGTTAATGGCCCATACACAGGGGTGACCAATCTTGACTACACTAGCTTAACTATACACAAAAAAGGTCAGCTTATAAGGATATTTCCCCTTTCAAATGTTGTTGCAACTGGGTTATAAAATATTCACCCACTGTCTCTTCTACCTCCCCTCACAGGAAGAAAGTAAATACGGCATCACAAAGGATTTGGAGTTTACAATCAGAATCTGGACCCTAAAGAGCATTTACTACAAATACAGGCAAAGAAAGTGAAAAAAGACTAAGTATATCTTGTGAAAAGTTTTATACCTCAATCTTTACTACTGTATTTTGAATAACAAAAGTTACTACAAGTTTTAAAAAAGTAATAGAATTTTAATTGCTTATTAAAGCAATTTTTAATAAGCATTTGTCATATTTAAAGGGTCAAACTCACTAGAAAGACCCTAAATCTAATTTTTGCTAAGGATTCTTTCTGACCAAGAAATTAAAGCATGGGTTGTCAGTACAAAGACACAACCCTAAAGACCACAAGCCTTGACCTAGAGAAGGCTATGTGGAACTGGTAGGGAAGTTTCCCAGTAAAAGTTCTAAGATCTATTTTTTTTTTTTTTTACCTCTGCATCACTGCATTTCTATTTATATTAAAAGGTGCTAGAATGTTTCAATTTGTATCTTCTGATCCTATAAATCCCTCTATAGTTACCCACAGAAATTACTACATTTATAAATACCAAAGATGTAACAATTCTCAAATTTTCTAGATTACTCCAATAAAATATTTTAAGTTTTCCCATGATTTGAGCATCTGTATTGTCTCTGTAACAGTGCTGGGGGCTGGCATGTACCTCACCCACAAAAGAGGACGATTAATTATATAGATACACAAACATAACAGTCAAAAAAAAAAAATCCACTTTCCTAAACTTTATTAAAGAAAAAGCAATGATGGTAAATCTCAAGAACAGAGTCAATTTTCTCTTGAAAATGTGACATTTGATTTCCAAACACATGCCAGAGTGTACATGGTTCCCAATTGTACTAAGTACGTGAGAAGCTGAAATCCTAAAACGTTCATCTTCCAACTTTCCCCAGTCTGTGGTCTGTCTTTGGATCAGCAATAATTGCCTGAACAGCTACTATGGCTTCATTAATTTTTGTCTGTAGCTCTCTGAGCTCTTCTATATGCAGCAATCGCAGAATTTGAGCAGCTTCATTAAGAACTGCATCTATTTTATAAGAAACACTGCATTAATCCGTATTCAAGACCATTTACTTGCCCATTTCTTCCCCAAATAATCACCTGGTCTCTAAAAAAATAAGAGTTTGGATTAAAACAAAATCACTTACCTCCTGTGTCAAAACCAAGAATGTGTTTGTCTAAAGCAACAGGTAAGCCCTTAAAGACAAAATAAAACTTTATAGTTAAAAATCATGTTCTTTTCTCATCTATCACTGAAAATCTGCTAGCTATTCTATTAACCCTTTTAGCTGTTCTACCAACCAGTCTCTCCTCTAGGCATATAAAACACTAGCTCCTTTCACAGCTGTTCTGTCACTGATGCTGTGGAAGGACAGCTGAGCAGGGCTGCTGTTGTCCTATTTTAGCTACAGTAAGCACAGTACAGGGCAAATAGGTTTACCCTTAATATTTCTGAACACATTAATTTGTTTTTATACAAAATCTAAAATCTATATTAACTTTTTTCCAGCTAGTGTGATGTTTACCACATTACCTTTATAGAATTTAACTTTCAATAATAGTTCATTTGGAAGTTATTCTGAAGTCCAGGAAAATAAATGAACTTTAAACCATTTAGTTAACTGGTCAGTACCTACATACACATATGCCAAACATGGAGACTATAATGCCAACCTCCATGAATTTCAGAGTAGCAACAAGGACAGTCCAGACTTTCTGATTATACTATATAAAATCTCTACTTTCAATGTTACAAATGCTAGGATGTCACTACTCAATTCTTACCTAATCTATTAAAGCAAATCTATCTAGGCTCCAAATACTTTAAAATAGCTAAATACATTATACAGGTGAAGAAATAAATGGATATGTAAATTTAGCAAGCAAAGCAAGAAAGAATTACATTGAGTGGTTTTCTAGGCCAGTCTTATTTTCGTTTTCTCTGCCAACAGACCACCAAGGAACAGCCAAACCCCTCAAGATGACCATATGCCCCAAATACTAGTTATGGTTTATAAACAAGACTACTCACTATAAGAACCTCTCCACTGTTATGTATACCTATAGCATGATACCTTCTGAGAGGACACTAAAGATTTGGAGCAATGAAAATAAAATTGTACTCTGCAAAAAAGAGTAAAAAGAGTTGGCTATGCCCTCATTTGCACCGCCTCCAAACAGAAGACATAGTTTTGCTGAACGAATGAATGAATGATTTTATTATGGCGGAACAATTTACTGTCTGTTCTACAGTGTGGGTGAAATAAGCTGATCTTTAATCCAATTTCCAGTGGCCCAATTCATACATAATTAATAAGCAATAAAGAGCCTTTAAAACAAACAGTATCTTTCAGAGAGAACTACACTGCCCTGGCATTAATAACCTTTTAACACTGCTGGGCCTTACTAAAGATGGGATCAGAGGACAAAAGACACTGGGGGATTAGGGGAGACAAAAAAAGGACAAGAATCTAGAATGTTTATTGTGCCCAAGGCATTCACTGCAGTATCTGTTCATAGCAAGAGGCATTATCAGACACCTGCTACTGCTAACC
This sequence comes from Herpailurus yagouaroundi, assembly GCF_014898765.1. Classification (NCBI taxonomy): domain Eukaryota; kingdom Metazoa; phylum Chordata; class Mammalia; order Carnivora; family Felidae; genus Herpailurus; species Herpailurus yagouaroundi. The sequence goes on along the minus strand of NW_024412396.1, from coordinate 28,751,967 downwards.
CTGAGGACATTCTCTGTACTGTCCCATAGTCAATGAGACTAGGGATTTTGGATTTCTAGTACAATTTATCTAAAATATCTCAGAATTAAGGGGAAAACTGTCACGGTGTATAGTTTTCAGCCTACAAAGCAGGACTGAAAGAGGACAGCTGCAGTCACCTGAACCTTGAAACTTACACTCTAATACAGCCTCCACACCCCTATGCCAGAATTCTCCTGGGCTGACCAATGAGCTCATGCAGGCCTTCACACACAGACCTTTGTCCCCATCAACTGTTAAGAGCACTGGCTCTTGAATCAGACTATTTGAGCTCAACCGCTTACCAACTAGGTGGTCTTAGGTAAGTTACTTTCTCCTAAGTGATGGCAGGAAATATGAATGAGAAAAGATTTCTCTGAAGAAACAAAAGAGCAAGGACAGGATTTACGTCAAAGAAGAAAATTAGTAACAAAGACAAGGTGTGTCCTGTTTTCCAGCAATTCGTCAAAATAACCTGGTAAATTTTACAAGGTAAATTTTTTTAAATAACTGGGCATGTGCAGTGGTTTGTACTGGTGGACTGTGGATATGCTATTGGTAGCTGCTTTAAGGTATGAAGTGAGGTAAATTTATCTTTCACTCAAAAATAGCTATAATTTGCTTAAGAAGCAAATTCAATCCCACTGAAATAACCTATCCTTTCTCTGGACAGTTCAACCATAGTTTATCTTAAGCAGATACAAAGTGTAAACTCCCGACAACACTAGAAGAACCTTTCATTAGTGATCAATTTAGAATTTATTAAAAAAAAATAGTACGTACCTCTCTTGTTTGATTTGCTTTAGCAACTGCATCCTGAGTCAGGCGCTCCTGAACCAAAATGCGAATTGCCTAAGAAACCGAAAAATATTTTTTATTTTTTATTGGCTGTTCATCTCTTCTTCTGACTCTAGAGAATAAGGACACCTAGAGACTAATCAAGTTAGAATTAAAATTCCCTAATAAACTAAACAAAAACAAACTGCTATTAGAATGAACATTTTCACTTTTAATACTTTATAATGTGGAAAGATGCTCACAAAAATTAAATTTTTTTGAATAGGTAATTCATGTGTGTGAAAAATAAATTTTTAAAAAGGATACATGTTAAAAAAAGGGGGGGGGGTTCTCCTTCCTACCCAAGCCTTAGCCATCCCTCCAGAAGACAATCAACGGAACGAACCAGACTGCTGTATATCCTTAAAAAGACTATTATAAGCATGCTCAAGCATAAATGCGCACACACACAAACTCTTGACAAAAAGAGTGGCATATCATACCTACTGTCCTTGATTTTTTAAATTATACTAAAACATTTTCAGATCTCTCATTCAAGGACTGGTTTTTTCCATCACCAAGGCATTTTATTATGGCAGACATAAGTGCATGCATGCCCTACACATGCTTAAAAAATAAGTTTTAAGTGGAATTCTAGTAGATGCCAATTGTGACTTAAATGCAAAGACTGAAAAATTATTAATAACAAGCCAAACACTACATTTAGAAAGAATCATTAAATCAATCTTCAATAATCAGTCCAGTTGCCAGTCAATATAGTGATTCTCACACTTGGCAAACCTATGAAGATGTCTGCTGTAGTGTCATGGATTATTTGAATGCTTCCAAACTTCCAAAACAAACAGGCAGCTTAGAATTTAAAAAGCTTTTGATTATAGCTGATTCATACTTTTTTGGGTTTTTAAAATCTAATAAAAGCACCCCAAATATGCTAGTCTATTTGTCCTCTCATTCAGTTTATGATTTTTAAATTTTTTTTTTTTCAACGTTTATTTTTGGGACAGAGAGAGACAGAGCATGAACGGGCGAGGGGCAGAGAGAGAGGGAGACACAGAATTGGAAACAGGCTCCAGGCTCCGAGCCATCAGCCCAGAGCCCGACGCGGGGCTCGAACTCACAGACCGCGAGATCGTGACCTGGCTGAAGCCAGACGCTTAACCGACTGCGCCACCCAGGCGCCCCCAGTTTATGATTAAAGGTGACATGACCACTGCAGAACTGTTCCAAAGCAATTTACATAATCGCCCAAGTAAGGAATAAAGAGCTAAATTTCAATAAAAACAACTTTTTGCCTTTTAGAGTTTTTATTTATGTATTCATTTAAGTAATCTCTACACCCAACATGGGGCTCGAACTCATGACCCCAAGATCAGGAGTTGCATGCTCTGGGCGCCTGGGTGGCTCAGTTGGCTAAGCATCTAACTCTTGACCTCAACTCAAGTCATGATCTCAGTGGTTCGTGAGATCAAGCCCCACATCAGGTTCTGCACTGACAATGCAGTGCCTGCTTGGGATTTTCTCTCTCTCTCTCTCTCTCTCTCTCTCTCTCTCTCCCCCCGTCCCCTGCTCGCACATGCTCTCTCCTCTCAAAATAAATAAATACACATTAAAGAAAAATAAAAGAGTCACATGCTCGTCATAACCAACTGCGCCAGCCAGGTGCCCCAACGTTTTATCTCTTGGCAACCAATCTGAGTTGAGAAAATCTGAGTTAACGTTTAGATTCAGTAAAGAGAATTACAATAATGTAGAAATAGTTTTTCTCTTGTTGGAAGTGTCACTTAATACATACAGTTTTAAAAAGAATAAATTATGGCTTAATCTCTTATGTGTACAACAGAATTTAATTATTCAATTTACTGCAAAGTAGAATAAGGTAATTTATATGTATTAGGTATAGTTAAAAGTTCTTTAATTTCTCATAAAATCAATAATAATTTCTAAAATAATTTCCAAGTCTGGAATCTTAAGTATCTTAAATACCACTCCCTTCCTCCCACCCCACCCCACTGTACTATCACAATTATGGGACCTAACTCTGCTGAAGTATATCTTTCCTCTTAGAAATAAGAGACCTCTTTTCAGATCACTGGGTTCCCTAACATGCAGGTATGAACTAAGTAGCCTACCTAGGATGGGGCACTGGGAAAAATAAAAACATTCATTCCTCAAAGAGATTCTGGGTCATATATTTTTGGCCAAATCCACCATTACCAATTTGGCATTTTCCATTATCTTAGTTGAGTACAGATCACAAATCTTTAAAAGGAATGATTAAGTAGAATTGGAAGATACAGGAAAAAGAATGGACCGCAAGGTCAGACCACAAGTGCCCAGATAAAATTCCTGGCTCTATCAATTTTTGTGTCATCTGGACATTATCTATTCTTTTGGTCTCAATTTCTTCATATACATATTAAAATTAAAGGATATCGGCATCTATCTCCAGGATGGCTGGGAGGACTGAATGAGATCTCTTTGCCAAGGATTTAGCACAGTGGCAGGCACAAAGTAAACATTCTTTGATGTTAGCTGCTATTAGATAACCTAAAACAGATGAAATCTGCTTTAAGTCCCAAATTCCTGTTATTTAACCATATATTTAAATAACACAGTTAATTTTTAGAAAATGAAATTTTTTTTTCTAAATACAAGGTTTCTGTCAAGTATCAAGAATATGTGGGGCACCTGGGTAGCTCAGTGGGTTGGGCGTCCAACTTCAACTCAGGTCATGATCTCATGGCTCATGGGTTTGAGCCCTGCATCTGGCTTTGTGCTGATAGCTCAGACCCTGAAGCCTGCTTCAGATTCTGTGTCTCCCTCTCTCTCTGCCCCTCCCCTGCTCATGCTCTGTCTCTCTCTTCTCAAAAATAAGTAAACATTAAGAAAATTTTTTTAAAGAATCAAGAATATGAAACTGACCTTAAGCATAACCAGGTAATCATCATGACGCTGAATCTGAAGAAGGTTAGCCAAAGCCATTACACCAGCCTTAAAATCTGGATTATTTACTGTAAAAGATAAAAAATGGAAACTTACAGCTCTATAAGCATGTTATTATAGATCTATGTGTAAGTATATAAACCTATAAAAAACATTTTTAATTTTCCAATAACAAAAAGCCTCTTAGTTTTTAAAACTGCTGTTGATAAGGGCAGTGTAGGGACATCAACAATTAGGCTAACTGATGAGCTCAATGGGTTCTCTATTAATCAGCCACACTGAACAATCCAATAAATGACTAAATTAACTCCCGTTAGGTTTGTCCTGTAACATTTCCCAAAAGGCACACTTACTGTAGCAATTTTAAGAAACATTTCTTCCCAAAGCTATCAATTTTAAACTCAACTCCTTCAATTGATAATTTTCCCAAAACCTCTTCTCCAAGCAGCAGCTCTAGAGTCTGTCTAACCAGCTTATTAATTCATAAGAGTAGCTTGTGAATCACAGGTCACAATGAACCTGTCATGAATGAATACTTAAATTATTACAATGTAACTGGAATCTTCATACTTTTAAAAAGAAAATTTCTTAAAGGCATTTGGAATTTCAAATAATGAAAAATTTTAGTACTGTCTCATGTCATTAGATTAGAAAAAATATTTTATGCATCCAGGAAGGCAAACAATCACCACCATGATTAAATACAAATCAAAACCTTCAAATTACTATGAACACATCAAAGAACAACATTCTAACATTCAGCTATTCAACTGTAAGAGGAGGGAGAAAACACATTGTAAATGACAATAAAAAACATCACAGAAAATAAAGCATCCTTACTTTACTAAAACCAAGTAAACCCACACTTCTTCATTCTAGGAAGTAAAAAAAACATTTATGGGACCAAAAATGCTGATGATCACTTTTATGCACTTATACACTTACCATCCAAATTGATCAATGGCTCTGCATTTTTAGCTGCATTGTCAGCATTTTTTGTATTATCAGGTACCAGGTCCTTGTATTTTTCAGCTGTAAACATAGGCAAAAATAGAATTTGTAGAACTGTTTTACTTAAGGTAAAACAAACACTGCTTACTGAATTTAAGCCAAACTGAGTTACAAACATAACTCATCCAATCCAAATTATTTTTTTGCTATAAAATATCCATCAGAAGACAATGTGATGGTAGCTTTCTGATTAAGCTATAATGATTACTGGAATATCTATACAATATCTTTTCATTAACATTTCTAAAAGTAACACAATTCACACCCCATCTAAATCTAAGGAGAGAAAGTGCTTTTACAGCTTGCTGAGAAACTTAACAGGGGTAGAAGAATGGGAGGAGTAAGTATAGGTTACATGACACTAAATACCACCTCACTAAAAATCTCTTCCCTAAGTCTTTGGAATGTCATATGTGGAATTCCAAAACCTTGCTTTCTCAAAAAACCAGCACATCAAGTACACCATCATGTACAAACCTAAACTAATTTAATGGAGATGTGAAATCCAGAATTCCAAAGGCAGGTTTCATTACTCTCACTTGACAAATCATTAACAATACTTAAAAAGAATTTACAAATGTAAGTATTTAATAGTAATTTGCTAAAGAAGTCCAAAGTGCCATCTTTGGTTACAGTGCTTCTATGATCTGTTAATGAAGCAAGAGGGAAAATAAAAGCATTCAAATCTAAGTCACACAGGAGTTAGCTCAAAAAAGCTCCCACTGGCCAAATTTGGAACGTGTAAACATCACACAATGACAAAAAAAGATTATGACCCACTGAGTAAAATAAGAATCTACATTATCTACACTAATTTATATAAACAAACATAAATTGGAGAAAAAGGAAAGCTCCTTTTTCTTTACCGTAAAAAGCCAACAAATAAATGTAGAACAAATGATGGAATCAGAAAAACACTTCTGGCACTCATCATCAACATAATAAATGACTCAGACAAGAAAAACCAAATGGAGACCAAAGGTAGAGGTGTAGGGGCGCCTGGGTGGCTCAGTGGGTTAAACGTCTGCGCGCTCAGGTCATGATCTCACGGTTTGTGAGTTTGAGCCCAGCAACAGGCTCTGTGCGGACAGCTCAGAACCTGGAGCCTGCTTTGGATTCTGTGTCTCCCCTCCACCCGCCCTGGCCCATTTGCGCACGCACTCTCAAAAGTAAACAGTAAAAAATTTTTTTAAAAATTAAAAAAATGAAAAAGGTAGAAGTGTAGTTTGAGGAGTAAAAGCATACTGACATCATCTCCCCACAAGACACACATTACACAGGGGAAAATATTAACTTTACAGTGGACAAACCTCATCCAAGTGAACAGAACGTGACCAGTACATGACTAGTACTGAGGCATATCACTAACTTAAAAGAATATATCACTTCTGTGCTACTCTTTTTTTTTAATATTTATTTATTTTTGAGGGACAGAGACAGAGCGTGAGTGGGGGAGGGGGAGAGGGGGAGAGGGAGGGAGAGAGGGAAAGGGAGGGGGAGAGGGAGGGAGAGAGGGAGGGAGGGAAGGAGAGAGACAGAACCTGAATCAGGCTCTAGGCTCTGAGCTGGCAGCACAGAGCCTGACTCGAGGCTCGAACTCAAAAGCAGTTAGATCATGACCTGAGCCGAAGTTGGATGCTTAACCACTGAGCCACCCAGGCGCCCCTACTTCTGTGCTATTCTTAACAAAAGTACAAATCTTGAATCAACTTATGAAGAAATATCGAACAAGCCCAAACTGAGTGACATTCTACAAAAAAACTGTCAGCGTCATGAAGCACAAAAGTGACTGAGTAAATGTTGCAGATTAGGGGCACCTGGGTGGTTCAGTCAGTTAAGCCTCTGACTCTTGATTTCAACTCAGGTCATGATCTCATAGTTTGTGGGTTGGAGCCTGCCTCGGGCTCTACGCTGTCACCATGCAGAGTCTGCTTGGGATTTTCTCTTTCTCTCTCTCTGCCCCTCCCCCGCTGGCAACATGTACGTGCAATCAAAATAAATAAACAAACTTAAAAAAGTTCCAGAGTATAGGAGGCTAAACAGAATAGCTGAATCCAACATATGGTCCAGGATTTTTTTTTTTTTGCTATAAAGAACACTACTGAGACAACTGGAAAAATATAACAACTGTATGTAACAGTACTGAATCAAAGTTAATTTCCTGATTTTGATAACTATACTGTAATTATTGAAGCCAGTCTTTTTTAGCAAATGTGCGTTAAAGTAACATAAGGGGAAAAGAATCATTTACAACTTATCAAATGGCTTAGAAAAAAATTACATATGTGTATTTGGGTAGGTAGAAAAGGATAAGGCAAATGAAGTAAAATGCTAACATTTTTTACATATGCATATTGGAAAATCCTTTGTACTATTTTGCAACTTCTGTAAATCTGAAATTATGTCAGAAGTCAAGAAGAATGCAACATATTAATGTAAAACAAAAGAACAACAGCACCCCCTACTGATAAGGGACAGTATTACTACTTTACCCTTTTCCAAAAATGGTCTGCAATTCTGAATTTTAAAATTAAACAAACACTTGTTTTCTAGTTTAGGCTTTTAATACACTTGATAAATGTACTTAAAAGTTACAGTCAACTGTAGGCCATTCACATGGCATCTACTGTTCTTGGGACCTACGTAACCTAAGTTGCAGTATTCTAAAAATGGGACAAATGAAATAAATAAGGGTAAAACAGAAATAAACAGATGTGACTACAATTTTACTTGGCAACAGCTGAGAAACACCTTGGAAAAGCTGGAGAAAATTTTGTCACAAATTAAGAGTTACTGTCAACCCAGAGTAGAACAGTTAAAGACTTTGCTAAAGACCCTAAAAATCAACTAATGCTACCAAGGCTTATGATTACATAAAGGGAGAGAATCACAAGTATTTTCTTCCCTTTTTTTTTTTTTTAAAGTTTATTTATTTATTTATTTTAGTAATATCTACACTCAACGTGGGCTCAAACTCATGACCCTGAGATCAAGAGTCACACACTCTTCCTACTGAGCCAGCTAGGTGCCCCACAAGTATTTTCTTTCTAAACTAAAATTGAAAGTAAAGAGTCTTAGAGATTTCCTTAAGACTTCTGCCATAAGGCTTCTGAAATGTAAGTCTGAGGAACCAGCAAAAAACAGCTGGTTGATGCTCTGTAGCAGTATACGTAATACTCGTAATTTGCCAAACATTAAAGTTAATGAGCACATCTACTGTCTCCAAGAAACTATGTCAGATACTGTGGCAGATAAAATCATGACTGTTCCCCTGCCTTCCCACCTCCTCCCCTGCCCTGGCCCCAAGATGTCAATATCCCAATACCTAAACCTAGGAGTATGTTGGGTTACGTGGCAAAAGGAACTTTACAGATGTGTTTCTTTTTTTTAATTTTTTTATTTAAAAAAAAAAAAATTTTTTTTTCAACGTTTATTTATTTTTGGGACAGAGAGAGACAGAGCATGAACGGGGGAGGGGCAGAGAGAGAGGGAGACACAGAATCGGAAACAGGCTCCAGGCCCTGAGCCATCAGCCCAGAGCCCGACGCGGGGCTCGAACTCACGGACCGCGAGATCGTGACCTGGCTGAAGTCGGACGCTTAACCGACTGTGCCACCCAGGCGCCCCACAGATGTGTTTCAATTAAGGACCTTGAAATGGGAGAATTATACTGGATTATCCAGGTGGGCTCAATATAATCATAGCATCCTTGTAAGAGGGAGGCAGGAAGATCAGAGTCAGAGAAGATGTGGCAATGGAAGAGTCACAGAGAGATTTGAAGATGTTATGCTGCTAAATTTGAAGATAAAGGAGCCAGAATCAAGGAATGCAGGCGGCCTCTGGAAAGTGAAAAAGGCAAAGAAATGAATCTTCCCATAAAGCCTCCAAAAGGAACCAGCCCTGTGGACAAACTGACTTTAGTAAGACAGATGTTGGACTTCTAGCCTCCAAAACTGTAAGATAATAAATTGTGTCTTAAGTCACTGAATTTGTGGTAATCTGGTACAGCCGCAAAAGGACGCTAATAGAGGTACAATGTAGGAAACAAAGCTGAGTATCAGCTTATAATTTAGTGGGGCAAATAAGACATATAAGCAAAATGGAAAGGGGCGAATGACATAAAAGGTACACAAAGCATGAAGGTAAACGCTATGAAGGTTGAAGGGTGCCTGGTTGGCTCAGTCAGTTGAGCGTCCTACTTTGGCTCAGGCCATGATGTCAACAGTTCATGGATTTGAGCCCCGCTTCGGGCTCTGTGCTGACAGCTCAGAGCCTGAAGCCTGCTTTGGATTCTGTGTCTCCTTCTCTCTCTGCCCCTCCCCCGCTCACGCTCTCTCTCTCAAAAATAAATAAATGTAAACAAATTAAAAAAAAAGCTATGAGGGGCGCCTGGGTGGCGCAGTCGGTTAAGCGTCCGACTTCAGCCAGGTCACGATCTCGCGGTCCGTGAGTTCGAGCCCCGCGTCAGGCTCTGGGCTGATGGCTCGGAGCCTGGAGCCTGTTTCCGATTCTGTGTCTCCCTCTCTCTCTGCCCCTCCCCCGTTCATGCTCTGTCTCTCTCTGTCCCAAAAATAAATAAACATTGAAAAAAAAAATTAAAAAAAAAAAAAAAGCTATGACAGTTGAGAGAAGGAAATATTCTTGCTAAGGTGGCAGTTGCGCTGGATCTTACAAGGATGAGTAGGATCTGGATGCATAGAGACAGACTGATATGGCATTCTGGTCAAGGAAAAGTGTAAGCAAAGAAATCTAAGGGAGAAAAAACAGATGTAAACAGGAAACAGCACTCTTCTAGTTTGACTGGGATGTCAAGTATGTGAATACTAATTGGATACCAGTTATCAAAGGCCTTGAATACCAGACCAAGGGAACCTGGAGTTCCTTTTGTAGAAAATGGGAAAGCAATGGTGTTCCTGAATATCTAATAGTAACTGTTCTTTGGAAACAGAGCAAAGCATTCTAAAACACTTATGTTTCCAAAAGGAAGCCTGGTGGGTCATGAAGCTAATGGGAGAGGAGTCTGAAAGACACTACAATAATCTCAGCAGAAAGTGACAAGAGCCTGAGTCAGGGTTATAGCAGTGGGAATGGAAAAGAAAAGATCCACTGGACATCAGAAAAGGTGGATGGCGACAGGCTGGAAGGAAAAGGGAGACGACAAAGATCAAAAAGGCAAATGGAAGAGACTGTAAGAGACAGATGCATAAAAGAGAACAACATAAAATGCAGAGGATGGAGGTAAGGTAACTGGATGCTGCATTTAGATGTTGGTAGCCCTTTCAAAATGAAATGGTCTAATGAGAGGAAACAAATTTACTGGAATTTTTTTTTTTTTTTTTTTTTACTACAGGTACTAATATTCGAAAGTTTCCAATAATATAAGTATATATAATAAAACAATATTAACAAAAGTAATAAACATATTACTACATAATAGGGCTACAGCACCTACTGGCATTAGATATATGTTTCAGTCTCTTGTGAAATTACCAGCTGCAACCAACAATCTGAAATCCCATCAATTCTAGGATTCTAACAACAATTTAACACAAAAGGCTAAGGTGCAGACTGTGAAAGACAGCAAATTTACCAAAGTAATGTTACTTTGGGAGAAGACAATTACCAGGAGACACCATTCTAAATTCTAAAAGAAAAAATCTAAATACCAATAAAAGGGGCATCTGGGTGATTCAGTTGGTTAAGCTCTGATTCTTGATTTTGGCTCAGGTCATGATCTCACAGTTCATGAGTTCGAGCCCTGCATCAGACTCTGCACTGGCAGCAGGGAGCCTGCCAGGGATTCTCTCTCTCCTCTCTGTGCCCCTCTCCTGCTCTCTCTAAATAAAGAAATCTTTTAAAAAGTACCAATGAAAGACAGATGCTTTCAATGCTTTATGATAATGAAGAGACTGTAATTTTTTATTTTTTTAAACATTTTTTTTCAACGTTTATTTATTTTTAAGACAGAGAGAGGCAGCATGAATGGGGGAGGGGGAGAGAGAGAGGGAGACACAGAATCGGAAGCAGGCTCCAGGCTCTGAGCCATCAGCCCAGAGCCTGACGCGGGGCTCGAACTCACGGACCGCAAGATTGTGACCTGGCTGAAGTCGGATGCTTAACCGACTGCGCCACCCAGGCGCCCCGACTGTAATTTTTTAAAAGAAAACTCTTTCCTAGATAATTTGGGAGTTGCAGGGGTAAGAGCTAGACAAAGAATGGTTTCAAAAAGTAAATTTTTGAAAAGATGATAAAAAGGGAAATGAGGATGCGTAAAACCTACAATGCACCAAAGGTAAAACAACATAAGACAAAGAAACTCAACTGGTAAGTTCCCTACATTTTGACATTCCTTTTGCTCCCACCTTTCCTCTCCCTCTCTGTGAAACACACATTCCCCACAAAACATACCATTATCTCCATATTCAAGTCTAACAGCTAAGCCAAGAAGCCAGTCAATTGCTTCTTGTCGATCTTGAATCTTGAAAGGACAGTTAACATCTCTGAGATACTGTGAAGAAAAAAATACCTGGTTTCATTATTACTGTAACATAGCAGAATCAAAAAATGGTAGTTGAAAGAGATCTTAGTTTGGATCTCTACAAATATAAACAACGTTTATATTACTAAATTGTTGGTACAATTACTTACCCCAAAGGATGGAAACATGTACACATACTACTTTAAAAAAAAAAAAAGTATTTCCATCTTGCTTTTCGCAATTTTTACTTTTGGAGATTCTAGGTAAAGCACCACTGGTCTAAAAACAACTTCCTTATTTTACAGATGAGGAAATATGGCCTAGATATTAACACCTGCTAGCAGTTACACAACTTAGATCTGGGACTTGAACCTAAACTTTCTGACTCCAGTTCTGAAAACACACAGTTTAAAAACAACAACAAAACCCCAAAAACACTTTAAAAAGTGAACACTGTCCTTCAAATGGGTCTCTTAAGAGCTCAACATCTAATTTCAGGAACAATGCTATTTAGCCAAAACTTCTGCAACTCCCTTTTGGAAATCTTTTCAGGGTACTTGACATATCAGTATTTTTTCGCTAGAACTCATTTTCTAACCCAAAATTTTATCTCCCTGCTTTAAAGAAAACACTTCATTCACATGATTTGGTCATGATGCAAAAAACAAATCCACCTTAAAGTATAAAAAAATTACCAGTATTAAAGATATTCAAAACATGTCTCATGATTTAAAAGTAATTCCAAAAGTTCTGAATATGTTTGAAACAATGACTTCATTATTCCAAAGAGACCAACTTGAAAGATAATATCTGGATTGCAAGTTCCAACACACTTAAGTTATCTTACTTTACTGTCACTTTTAGGTGTTTTCCATTAGAAAAATTTTCATGTTCTTCAAATACCCTTCTGTGAAACGTTGTGTTGTCTTATACACATGAATGTGTCATGAGAGGTGATATATACAAATATAAAATCCTAACAACATACTTCCAAGTCTTAAACCTACCAAAAATTTCAAAAAAATAGTTTTTAAGAAAAAAGAAAATAGCAGCAGCAGCAATAATGCTAGGACAGGCAGGGGAAGTAATGAGCATACAGCACTTGCTATGGGCCAATCACAGGTATATAGCACTCACTAATACGTGCCACTGCTATGGCATTGGCACTACGGTTATCCCTATTTATTGATGACAATATTGAGACACAGAAACCTTAACAAAATTTGCCTGTGGTCATAGAGCTAGTGTGTAACTTACACAATCCCTTAATACACAAAATCTCTGATTGTAAAGAGAAAAGTACCTAATCACTTTGCTGCGGCAAATGAAAAATTTACTTTTCGTATTTTTAAAGGAAAGTATCTTTTTCTTCAAAGTAATGAAGCTGATGAAAATGTTTAATGTAAGTAACGATACCAGGAAATGTGATTTTTATTCTAATTTGAAAACAATTCCTTTTTCTACAAAAATGTTACTACGATTAAACTAAGTCAATAGGAAAACTATTCTAGCTGCAAAAATAAGATATACACAGACCTTGTCAGGAACGTTTATAATGTACACAACAATGAACATCTACTATGTACATTAAATATAAGCCCAAACAAGACATAATCTTAGTTTGCAAGTAAGTCAATGTCTTAACATAATAAGTGTGTTATTCCTACCTTTTTAGTCTAATGTAAAAATTCTAATTTTGGCCACTTTTACCATTTACAGAATACATGTCACATTAAGAAACCTCACAGTGTTTCCAGACAAAACTATTGCTTTCTAATACTGAAAGTTTGGTAGGGAGAGATAATATAATTTGGTTTAAAAGCAAACATGGAAAGAGAAAAGTTAAATCCTGAAACCCAGCTTTCCTAATACTGATCATTATTATTTTTATTTATTTTAAAAGCACAAAGTAATTTAAGCTCAACTGTCTTCATATAAGTTTTAGAAAAGCTCTCTGTACGTTTATTCACTTTCTAATTCATTACCTTTTCAAAGAACTTGGGCCAGTCACTGCTGTGGATGTTCCTTAAATTACCTCTGTCTTCAATCTTGTAGTGTCTGATTTTCTGGTCTTCAAGCCAAACAATAAAGTTTCTAAATTCTGTTTCATCTGCAACAAAGGTATTTCATAAATCACTAGAAGCATTAGGAAAAAGCACTTCTTTCTCTACAAATAATTTTTTGACTCCAAAATAAGAAGTTAACTGAGCTGCTTAAAGTACAAGTTGGAAGTGCAGGATTTGGATGAACTGATTAAAAAACTGTTCAAGCCCTGGCCTGCATTCATATTCTAGCTGCAGACACTTGGTTGTGTGAACTTGGGCTGATCACCTTAAATTTTCTGTGCCTCAGACTGAGTATCAAAATGAGTGTAATAACAGCACTTACATCTTGGGGTTGTTATGAAGATTAAATAAATATGGATAAAAACAGTGTCTGGCACATATTTTTGCTATGTGTTAGTTATTATTCCAGTTCCTTTCAGGGAGGAAAGTGAGGGAGGACTGGGCAAAGTTAAATTTATAGCAAAGTAATAATAAAGTACAAGAAACTAAATGACAAAACAGAAAAACAGAAGATACTGACCACTGTTGTCATTTACTGTCATAAGTGCATACAAGAGAAAGTTCAATACATTTCATTTAATCCTCTCACTTTTTTGCGAAGGTAATATCCCCCATTTACAGATGAGAAAATTGTCCGAAGTTTGAAATCTAGATCTAAGCTCTGTTGCCACTGATCTTTTTATTTTTTTATTTATTTAAAAAAAATTTTTTTTAAACATTTATTTTTGAGACAGAGAGAGACAGAGCATGAACGGAGGAGGGTCAGAGAGAGGGAGACACAGAATCTGAAACAGGCTCCAGGTTCTGAGCTGTCAGCACAGAGCCCGACGCGGGGCTCGAACTCACGGACCGCGAGATCATGACCTGAGCCGAAGTCGGCCGCTTAACCGACTGAGCCACCCAGGCGCCCCGCCACTGATCTTTTTATTATTATTATTATTATTAAATAAAGGGAAAGTAAAAAAAACAAAAAAACAAGATTATAAATTTATATGATTCTACAGGAGATTAACAAAATACACGCATACTGCTCAGAAATAATTTTCAATCTCAAACTCAGGCTTCCATTATTAAGTCTTGAGAATTATACAATGATCTTAGTACCCCTGGGCGGGGGTTATACTCTATGCTTTCAAACTTTTTAGTCGACCACAGGTCAAAAACTCTGGAAGACGTAAGGAGTGGTGGGTAGTAATTGAGTAACAATAGGTAGCAGTGTTAATCCTCTCTAAAATTTTAATGCTGTGAAATCCCAGATACCTTTCCGTTTTACAATCCAACCCCCCTGATCATCTGCTATTAACTTTTTTGCACAAATCCACAAGCTTGTTACGTGTTTACCGTAACTCTGTCAGTCCTGCACTTCACTGTGCACTCTCTCGGATCTCAAACTGCTGGGTGGGCTCCGACCGTTCCCCATCCTCACCCTTGAGTTCCCAGCGGGCAATGAACTAGTCTTCAACTTACCACCTAACACAGATTTCAGCACTCTGCTTACGGTATCGCCCAGTCACCCGGAGAACCATGGAGTTGAAGGGCTAAGTTAGAAAGCGAATACTCCCTAGCGTGCTGAGGGTGTGGGTGGGAGGTGGTGGTTGGAGTTTAGCAAGTGCACAAAGTGGCAATGCCCAGGCAGGAATGGGTGAGGGGGCTCCCACGCCAAGCACAGGCGGCGGAAAACAGAGGTGCTTGGCGGCCGGGAAAAGAGGGGCCAGAGGACCCCGGGGGGGAAACAAGGCCGCGGAGGGTCCGGGTGAGGGAACTGAGGGAGCGGCAGCCGGCGGGGTCACAGACGCGCGGTCGGCCTCAGGACGCCGCCTCACCTTTGCAGTTGAAGCCAGCCGGGTTGTGGTAGTCGAGGGCCGTCAGCTTGCGTCGGAACATGGTCCCCGCGTCTCGCTCTGGTCCCCCGGGCTTCGGCCGGGAGAGGAGAGGCGAGGAGGACCAGGCGGCACAGGCACCGGCGACGCGGCGAGAGGGCGGGAAGGCGCCGGGACGCTCCGAAATGACGGCTGCCCTCACCAATCAGAGCTTAGGAACGGCGGAGCCGGGGAATGCCCACCAATCGCGGCTCCGACTGGGTAGGCGGGGCCACGTCGGGGCACGTCGGCGCTCAAATAAACTTTATTGTCAGCTTCCTGGTTGTACAATAAGCAGAAAGCTTCTGAGTAGCCACTTAGTTCTCACTTGTTTTCAAAGCCAGTTTCCTCTTGTTTTTCTCTCTTTCTTGATACAGCAGGCAGATAATAGTAAGTGTGGAATTTCTACTGTGGCCTCTCCTCTCATTGGGCCACAGAATTACTTTCAGTGCATTCATTCATTCATTATTATATACCTCCCATGTATTAGGTGCTCTCTTACACTGCTAATTCAAAGATTTAGCAAGGTCCCTTTCAGACCCACAAGTAAACGTACAACGGTAACACTGTGTGACGGTTCCAGACATCGTCACCACCAGCTACGGAATCTCTGAAGCCAGAAACTGGGAGTCATCCTTTACTACCTTTCACCCTCAGTCACAGCATCCAGCAGGTCATCCATTCCTGCTGTTCTCTCACTGTCTCCAATCCGTCACCTCCTCCCAACCCCACTAATGCTACCTCAGATCAGGCTTTCATCATTTTTGCTTACTCTAATGGTAAGATTTCTTAGGGTCAGTCTTGCCCTCTCCAATCCATCCACACCCCACTCCCTACAGCAACCATAGTGATTTTCAAAAACAAAAACCTGTTGATAATTTTTTAATGCATCTTTTAGTGATTCTCTGTTGCCTTTGGAAATAATCAAAACTTCTTGTCTTTAAGACTGGTCCAGTCTCTATCTGCTTTCAGACACTGGGGAGACAGCAGTGAGCAAGACAGACCAGGCCCCCACTTTCATAAAGTTTAAAAGGCTAATGAGGGAAGACAAACAATAAACAGATAAACAAGTAGGAACTGTGGCTTGAAGACGGCAAGGAGTTTACCGGGCAGTCATTTGTCAGGAGGCAAATGAACAAAAGCAAGGAGTGAGCAGTAGCATGATCTGGAGGGTCTAGAACTTCTAGGGTCTGGAGGGTAGGAGAGAATGACAGCTGATATGACAGTGGAAAGAGGTGGGAGCCTGATCACGAAAGGCCTTTCATGCCATGCAAAGAGGACCTGTTGAAGTTCTTGGGGGGTAAGCCAACTATACATGTTTCATTTCATTTCAACATATTATTATTAAACACTGTATTAGCATTTGTGGGGCATACACATAAGATATTTTCAGGAAGTTTAATAGCCATGATAGACATGTAAATAAATACTTCTAATCTAGAGTTAGAAAGTGATACCTAATGGGAAATACAAAGTGTGCTGTCAGATTAAAAAACAGCTTTCCCTTGTTCCCTGAAAGTAGAGCGTTCCTATGAAAACTTTCATAAACTAGAAGTGGTATAAGCAAAGAAGCAATTACCATTAACTTATATGGAAAAATTGCAAGTGTCCCAGGCCCCAAATATGACCTCTCTCAGGCTTTTCTAATACCTTAAAGCGCATCTCGCTAATGAATGCACAAAATAAATCAAAATAAAGCACAGATGCTCACAGATACAGTTCAAAGCTCTGAGGCTTGATGCTGAGATGCTGAGTGTGGTTCCTGGGGAAGGGCGCTTGGCAGTGCTTTGCCTGCTGCTCCAGGGGCTGCTGCCTGTATAACGGCTTGCTGCAAAACGAATGTTGCACACTATTTTTGCTTTCCCCTTTCATTGTGAAAGCAAAAATCCTCTTCAGGCTTCTTTCAGTTAGCAAAAAGAGGTACCAATGGTTTTCTGGTTTGTTTGTTTGTTTGTTTTTTGAAAAGTCAAGTGGCATAATGCAAACTTTTAAAAAGCAGCAGATACCTGTACAGCTTTAAGGAGGCACTGTGAGACAATCTATATTTTCCAATTAAGATGCTTCAAGAGTGAATCAAGAAACCCAGTTTCAAGAGTGTCTTGCCTTACATAAAATTTGATCAAAGCTGAAGCTATAAGTATATACTGTGGTGCATGCTAGGTGTATAATTAATGAAATACTAGCAAAAAAATAAGAAGAAAAAATTAACCAGACAAGGAAGGGAAAATAATAAAGGAATGGTTACATGCAGTTGCAAATAATGCATTCCTTTATTTTTTTTAATGTTTATTTATTTATTTTTTTTAATTAATTTTTTTTTCAATGTTTATTTATTTTGGGGACAGAGAGAGACAGAGCATGAACGGGGGAGGGGCAGAGAGAGAGGGAGACACAGAATCGGAAACAGGCTCCAGGCTCCGAGCCATCAGCCCAGAGCCTGACGCGGGGCTCGAACTCCCGGACCGCGAGATCGTGACCTGGCTGAAGTCGGACGCTTAACCGACTGCGCCACCCAGGCGCCCCAATGTTTATTTATTTTTGAGAGAGACAGAGTGCATGTGCACAAGCGGCAAGGAGCCAAGAGACAGGGAGACACAGAATCTGAAGCAGGCTTCAGGCTCTGAGCTGTCAGCACAGAGCCCGATGTGGGGCTCGAACCCATGAACTGTGAGATCACGACCTGAGACAAAGTTGGACGCCTGACCAACTGAGCCACCAGTTGCCCCTGCGTTTCTGTAAAAAGTGGAGAAAAGCAGCTCTTAAAATTTGTTTTCTGGAATTGACCCTTTAATGCAAAACAAACAAACAAACAAAGCCACTTGAACTTGTCTATTTAGGACCCTACATTTCCAGCCATTTGGAACTGTCGCTGGTCATCAGCCTCAGCCACCCCCAGGCATGGTTAGGTTGGAAGAGGATTCAGACTCACAGAATGCTGAAGGGACCCACCAGACTTGAAGTATGGGATAAAGCTAATCTTGGGAAGGAAGTATTATAGGTTATAAGGTCAATCTCTTTTTCACAAAAATATCTTTTGTCTTTTTTTCCTGAATTGGAAGGCCTCCTTTGGCCATTCTTGAATGAAATGTCCAACAGGAAGTGAATTATAGACAATTTCATCTCTAAAGACTAAGTCCTCTATGCTTTAAGGAGAGACCAACTCTTCCCATCAAATGACCCAAACTCCAATCTAATAGGTGATCACAGCTTTGATGGGTCATGAATCCATCTGTTTAATTATTCAACAAAGCTGTTAAGTGTCACCTGTGTGCCTGGCTGTCTTCAGGCACTTTGGATGCATCTGTGAAGTTAAACACAGAAACTTCTGCCCTCAGACAACTTGCCATCCAGCAAGGGAAGACAAACAATATTATTATAAATAATGACATTATTTAGTATTTTAGAAGGTGTAAGTCCTATGGGAAATCATAATGAGATAGGCAGAGTATGGGGTAAACGTGGGAACTGGGGACCATAGGGGGAGTGGGGAATGATGCAGGTGGCAGTTTTAAACAGGATGGTCAGGTTAGGCCTCATTGAGAAAGTGAAATGCAGAGACTTGAAGGAGGTAAGGGAGTTAGCCACATGAGTAAATGGATGACGACAATTCTAGATCAAGCATTTGGTACAAATGAGACATAAGAAGTGCTTATATATTTTTACATAGTTGAAAAATCAAAAGAAGAACAGTATTTCATGACACAGGGAAGTTACATGAAATTCAGATTTCAGTGTCCATAAATAAAGTGGTAATGGAACCCAGCCACACCCATTTGCTTACTGGCTGCTTAGGTGCTACAAGGGTAGAGTTAGGTAGTTGCAACAGACAGCATATGGTCCACGGACCCTAAAATATTTGAAAGAGTTTATATGGTTTCATCAATGCAGAGGTGACAGTGTCACCACTATTACCAGGCCAACATGTTATCAAGTAAGACAACAAATCAGAGATACAGGTTGTTCTTTGAAGATTATTTTCGCAACATTTCTTCACATCTTAGCTGTTTTACTAGACCCCTTTGTTCAAATTATTCTTCCAAAGACAGTGGGAGAACAAGTTGGTAACACTTAGGCATGTCTGAGAAGTCTCTATATTGCATAGAAAACAAGATTGATGTTCTAATGAATGTTATCAATTTAACACCCCATTAAGAAGTTGTAAACGTAGAGGGGTCTTTCTTCTTCGGAGCCTACTGAAGAAAAACATCTCCTCCATCTCTTTATGAGACCCTTTTTGTTAATTATGAAGACTTGCTTTTTTTTTTCTTCTTAATTTAGGTCAGGCACTGGAATTTCATGATGTAGCACAAAAAGCAAAAAGCAAGCCAGTAGAGCTCGATTTTAATAGTAGAAACAGAATAGGAATAAATAGGAATTTCCTTAGTCATACAAGGATCATGAATAAAAGCTTCCATATTTGGTATAGTAGGGGAAAAGCTTGCTCTCTTGATAATGAAAACAACAAAGAGAAGGCAGAGCCAAGAGGTTGAGAAAGGCAATTTCTGAAAATGTCTTATGAGGCCCCAGACCCAGCTCTTCAGATATGTAAGCCAATAAATTCCTTTTGATACTTGAGCCAGGTTGTGTTGGGTTTTGTCACTTACAACTGAAATAGTCCCAGGGTGCCTGATTTGGTTCAGTCGGTAGAGCATGTGACTCTTGATCTCAGGGTTGTGAGCTTGAGCCCCACGTTGGGTACAGACATTACTTAAAAAGAAAATCTTAAAAAAAAAAAAAAAATAGTCCTGACATGAGGACAGATTCCAGAAAGAGTTAAAAGAAATGGTCCACAGAGTTGGTGGGACTCAAGGTGGAATAAGAAGGAGATGGATGGCTTAAAGGTGACCTTGGGAATGTCTCACATTAGAGATTTGAAGAACAGTGGCTGCAGACATAGAAACAGGAGCACTGGTAGCAGTGAACCAGATGGGGAGGCTCAGGAATCAAGTCCAGGAATCAAGTTCAATTTGAGTTTTAGGTGATGGTAGGTGTAGCTCATGTAGGAAACCCCCTAAATGCCACTTTGACATAAAACTTATTTTCAGCTGAAAGCAATTAGAAGCAGCAAACCTAGCAAAATCTCTCCCTTTTGGGCCTAAAGACAGGGTATGAGTCTTCCTTTTCCTAGAGATAGACTCTTACCAGCCCAGAGATGCATTGGAGGAATCTGCAAACGAACCTTACTCTGTTTGTTCTTCTCATATATTTACCTTCCCAGTTCTCTGCCCTTGGAGACTAAAACTCTTTGGTCCTATCATTTCTTTACAAATGTATCGTTCTTTGTTAAAGATGCTACATCAGCTCAATTCTAAACCTCCATTTTGAGTGACTTCTGGTTTGGTTTTCTGCTGTGTGATGTGCACCACAGGCATGAATACAGGAGTATCTTGAAGATATTGCACGTTTGATTCCAGACTACAGCAGCAAAGCAAATGTCACAACAAAGTGAGTATCACAATAAAATGAGTCAAATGAATGTTTTTCATTTCCCAGTGCACGTATAAGTTATGTTTGTGCTATAGTCTATTATGTGGTAGCATTATGTCTAAAAAAATGTATAATCTTATTTTAAAAATATTTTATTGCTAAAAAATGCTAACCACCAACTGAGCTTTCATTAAATCACACTTTTTTTTTTTGCTAGTGTAGGGTCTTGCCTCAGCATTGATGGCTGCTGACTGATCAGGGTGGTAATTGGTGGCAATTTCTTAAAATAAGATGGCGGTGAACTTTGCTGCATTGACTGACTCTTCTTTCACAAATGATTTCTCCTGTAGCCTGCTTGCTGTTTGACAGCATTTTATCTACATTAGAACTTCTCTCAAAACTGCAGTCAGTCTTCTCAAACCCTGCTCCTGTTTTATCAACTAAGTTTATGTCATATTCTAAATCCTCTGTTATTTCCCCAATCTTCAAAGCGTCTTCACCAGGAATAGATTACAACCAGCCTCTGCTAGCTTCAAACGTTTCTTAGGCACTTCCTCACCTCTCTCGGCCTTCAGAGAGCTGAAGAGAGTGAGGGCCTTGCCCTGCATTCGGCTTTGGCTTAGGGGAATGTTGTGGCTGTTTGGATCTTCCATTCAGACCACTAAACCTCTCTGCCCATCAGCAACAAAACCGTTTTTGGTTTCTTACCATCCATGTGTTCACTGGAGTGGCACTTTTAATTTCCTTCAAGACTCTTTCCTTTGCATTCACCACTTGGCTAACTGGGGAGGGAGGCCTAGCTTTCAGCCCATCTCTGCTTTCAACATGCCTTCCTTCTCACTAAGCTTAACCATTTCCAGCTTTTGATTGAAAGTGGGAGATGTGCAACTCTTTCCTTTCACTGGAACACCGCAAGGCCATTGTGGGGTTATTATTGGCCTAATTTTAATATCGCTGTTTCTCAGGGACTAGGGAGACCCGAGGAGAGGGAGAGAGACAGGCAAACAGCGGGTCGGTGGAACAGTCAGAACACAAACAGTGTTTATCAATTGAGTTTGCCCTCTTATAGGGGCATAGTTCATGGTGCCCCCAAACAATTAGTGACATCGGTGATCACTGACCACAGATCACCGTAACAAATATAATAGTAATTTTAAAAATTTTGAAATATTGTGAGAATTACCAAACTGTGACCCAGAGACATGAAGTGAACAAATGCAGTTGGTAAAAATCGTGCTGGTAGACTCGTTTGATGCAGGGTTTTCACAAACCTTCAGTTTTGGTCAAAATGCAGTATCTGAGCAGCACAGTAAAACAAGGTATCCCTGTAAACTGTTTTTCTCCTGTTAATCTCTCTTTTTTGTTACCGGGGTCTCTGCCAAGAACTCAGAAGGCACAGGGAAAAGTGGGTCTTCTCTCATGCACCTGTAAACACCCCAAGACTCAGGACTGAGTTTGAATGAGTGGCCCAGACTAGAGATGTCAACAGGGAGCCACCTGCATCAAGGTCCTCTGGGTCAAAGTGTAGCTGAAACCACTAGGATGAGCTCCCTGAGAAGCCATGGAAAGAAAAGAGGGGTGATGACTATGTTTCAGGAAACCCTGGTATTGCCATTTGAGTGGGTAGGAGAAGAGTCATGGAAACGTTTTCACGAAAAAGTGGTTGGAAGGATCAATGCAACAGGGAGTATCTTGTGTCCCAAAAGGCAGAGAGGAGAGGGTTTGGAGAGGCAGGGCAGGGGGGCAGGGCAATGGAGATCAACATTTGGGTGATAGAATTCTGTGGAGGCTTCTCCTAAAAATTATTAAAAAGTCCCCTTTGAGGGCTTGAAAGCAGGTAACAAAGGGAGAGATTATGAACATACGCATTAACTCACATACAGTTGAACTTAGATAATCTGTTTTCCAGACTCTGGTTGATACTCCTCTTCCCTCTCCTCACCCCAGCCTCAGGCAGATTTGCTAACCCTCTGAGACACCCACAAAGGCTGGACGATTTCCCTTTTTTCAAATTTCTGAGAACTGGTCTTTGTCCAGGATGCTGGGAGTTGGCCCCGGGATCCTGGTAGTTTCTCAAAGGACCTGTGATCATCTTGTAGAAGGCATTGTCCTATTGGGTAGGCTCCAAATACAGGCTTCACTTCGGGACCAGCCTTCCCAGGTACCTCCCCACACACCACCAGCACTGGAACTCAGCCTGCAAGCTATAAAGAAGGCGGGGGACAGTGAACTCCTCCAGATCTGCCCTGATCTCACACTGGCTCTCAGATATGAGGACGTGTTAGGGAAAATTCTATTTTGATGCAGGAACACAGGAGTGTCTCCCTTTTGCTTCAAAGTGTCACAGAATTACTCTGTGCTCAAATGACATTCAGGTGCATAAGCCAGTAAATTCCTTTTGGTGCCTGAGCCAGGTTGGGTTGGATTTTGTCAAATTAAGGCAATTTAGGATGAAGTCAGTCCTGGGTGTGGGTCAAGAACATTCATTCATTCAGTAGATATTTATTGAGCACCTGTTATGTACCATGCTAGACGCTTGAGATATAGTGATGAAGATGGACCTGATGCTTGCTTCCATGGTGTTTACAGCCCAATAGGTAGTCGGGGGGGGGGGGCTGTTCTTGGAGGAGGTGTCATTTAGGCTAAGTCAGAGAGTAGGAGCCATTATTAGATGTAACAGTGAGGGGGAAAACCAGAAACCAGCGTGAGCACAAAGGCCATTCGGTAGGAGGGTCACAATAATGTGCAACTGAAGGCACCCCAGAGTGTGGTAGGAAGGCAGTGAGCAGGGCAGGTGGGGGGTTGGTGTTCAGGGAGGAGGAAGTGAAGACAGGGGAAGGGCAGGTGACAGATACTCTCTCTGTGGCTGCACTCTAGCCAGGGTGCTCAGAGTCGTCTTCTTGACTAGCCTTCACCCTTGGTCTGTAAAGACAAACACTAACCTAGCTTCTAACAGCTCACGGCCACAGATGACAACAGCTCTCCCTTAAAGTACCTGCCTGAGAAAACGCAAAGCTGTCAAAAAACTTTCCTGTTTATCCCTGAGCCATCACCTGAGGATCAGGCCCCCACCTCTCAGTTCCATGGGAGGATACAATCCTAATTTGGATCGTGCCAGCTAGCAGACACAGCTGGCCTAATCACATTTATACCAAAAAGCTCTTTGCCATCTTTCACTTCCCTGACTGTCCTAAGACCCTGTTTGCCCCCTCTCCCTACTCCTTCATTGGCCCATTCCCCTCTACGGATCCAGGTTAAGTTCAGTTCAGGATGGACTCTTGTTTCCTACTGCAGTAGTTATGGCTGGTCAAAATGTGTCCTTACCACTTTAACTAGTGTCCAGCATTGTTTGTCTTTGACTCAGGCCAGCAGGGCCTTGGAGGCCATGGTGAGAAGTCTGGGTTTTATTCTAAGTGCATTTTTAATAATTCTAAGTGCATTTATTTAAAGTCATTGAAGGCTTTAAACTGGGGGTGGCAAGCTGTGACTGGGGTTTTAAGATCCCTCTGGCTACTGCGTGAACAGAATATAGTTGGAAAAGAGTAAGGAAGCTGGAGGCCGCTTAGAAGGCCGCTTAGGAGGCCGCCGCGGGGGTGGGATGAATGTCGAAGCCATGCACAGTATCTAGTACATCATAATGTATCGAGAGGGGATTCGCTATTGCAAATTACCCTCTGCTCTCTTTCAGTCATCATTGTGGGTGACTGAGAGTCATCCCCATGAACTATCTGCTTTCATATCTTCTTATTACTTGGCATTGCTGGAAGAGCTCGATAGCCATTTGGGTAGTTTTTCACTTATAGAAAAATAAATTCTAAGGCTGAGAGAAAGAGAACATTAGAAAGAAAGGGAGAAATACAGCCCGTGATCAGTCAGGAGACATATTTCCCAGCTCTCCCACTGTGACTCTTAATTCAAAGAGATTTTCCTATTTGCCGACGAGAGGCCGGTCCCAATTCCTCTCCTGCGCTCAGGAAAAGCACGGGAATTTCCCTCAATGCTTTTTCTTTTACAAAGCTGCCTGGAAAATGTTGGAAATGTGCTACTACACTGGGGTTTAATAATGAAGATGAAGAGCAAAATGTTTCCTCTAACACTTGAACCCTCTTTATTTTTCACGTTTGCTGGGTCATTCCTTCTTTAGTTTTGGCAAATGAGAACAGCAGCCTCATGGGGATTTAGTGTTCAGTACCTAATATTCCATGCTGGGCACGGGTGTCAGCAAGAAAAAGCAATCTCTGCCATCCTTTCGTCTCTAGCTGAAACCAGGCAGTCTCCTGGACGGCCTTGCTGGAACCTGAGACCTGACCTCATTGGTCCCGCTAATGACTGTGTAGGAATAATTTAGGTTGTTAATGAGGGTCTGAGTTATTTCCCCAGTGAGCCCAGCTTTCTGGCAGTGGCTGTCATTTTCACACCCTCACAACACAGTCAGGAAATCTTTGGAATTTCATTTTCATAAAAACCATAGATTTGCTTTTGATGTGGGTCTCTTCAAGGGTGCCCCTGGGAAATAAAGCAGGTCCCAGCTTGTCCACTCCAAGCACCGCTAGAGAAAGTGAAATAAAAATAGTCCACAAATGTGAACCTGATTTCTGCTTTGCGCCTCCTTCCTACACATGGGAGAAGCTAAGTCACAGTCAGGGACGATCTCTTTCTCTAGGAATTGCACCTAACTTTGGGGGGAAATTCTGAAATGCCAAGGAATGAGTGGCAGGTGGCAGATGGGTACAGTGTCCTTATTGACCTCCCCTGGCATCCCCTGGGATGTTCTCATTTCTCTCCAGTCTTTGTTGGTGCACAGGTCACTGCTGTGCCTGCCTCATGCCCACTGCCGGGTGGGTCTCCAGGTTCTCGGTGCTGCCCTCAGTTATTCGGGAACACGCCATGGCTTCTGCATCGTCCAAGTGACAGAAACTCCATTTCCATGGCCTCTGGGACCCCTGGGACTGCAGCACTGATCCCCTGCCACAGCCTAGGAAACAGAGCAACGCAGCCCTATCTTCCTACATTGAAGATTACAGTTGGTGGTCCACATGCAGCCCTCAGATGGGTTTTGTTTGATATGTACTAATTGATGAAAAAGATTAAAAATTAGAGCCATCATATTAATCAGAAAATTTTGCATATTTCAGATCCTTCTCCCATCCTTTTCTGTCTCTCTGCTTTCTCTGAGCCTACAAATAGGCTTATAACACTTTAAAAACAAAAACAAAAACATTCCTGGGGCACCTGATGGCTCATTTGACTGAGCATCTGACTTCAGCTCAGGTCATGATCTCGTGGTTCCTGAGTTCAAGCCCTGCCTCAGGCTCTGTGCTGAAGCCTGGAGCCTGCTTCAGATTCTCTGTCTCCCTCTCTCTCTGCCCCTCCTCTGCTCGCACTCTGCCTCTCTCTTAAAAATAGACAAACATTAAAAAAAAAATTCCCCACAATATGCCTCAATGTACCACTTCAAGCTTACTTTTCCAGTTCTGCTTCACATGTTACACTGTATGGCACTAAAGACTCAACACTTCCTAAACCCCAGTGTTTCTCAAACTATGGTGAAGGACCAACTTTTAAATTTCCAATCTATCCCAGATCAATACTTTTGTGAAATAAAAATGTAACACAGAAAACTGACATTAAAAACATACAAATACAAGCTCAATTGATGATTCTTAGTTTGATCAGAAATAAAATTACTGTATAAGCTTATTTATTTTTTGAGTTTATTTCCTTTTATTTATTTTTAAAATATATTTATTTATTTTGGGGAAAGCACAAGCAGGGGAGAAGCAAAGAGAGGGGGACAGAGGATCCCAACCAGGCTCTGTGCTGACAGGCTGACAGCAGCAAGCTGGACATGGGGCTTGAACTTACAAACCATGAGATCATGACCTGAGCTGAAGTTGGATGTTCAACTGACTGAGCCACACAGGTGCCCCCAAATTTGTTTATTTTGGAGAGAGACAGAGAGTGAGTGTGAGTGGTGGGGGCGGGGGGGGGGCAGAGAGAGAGAATCCCAAGCAGGCTCTGCACCAGTGTGGAGCCTGACGCAGGGCTCAAACCTACAAACCATGAGGTCATGACCTGAGCCAAAATCAAGGGTCAGACACTTAACTGACTGAGCCACCCAGATGCTTCTATATAAGCTTTTTAAATGCTTACTCTCAGTTGCAGTACCTCCTCCACTATGGATCAACGATAATTGTAAGCACGGCCCTAAGTAATTCCCAGAATTCTCTGCTTCTGTGCCTTTGCTTATGCTGTTCCATCCACCAAGATGCTGTGCTTGCTGCCCACCTTCCCTTCCTTACCTCCCCTCATTATGTTTATCTTCCGAAGACATTTTGATCTTTCAAGGCCCTTCAGATGCAACTCTTTTTTTTTTAAATTTTTTTTTAACGTTTATTTTTGAGATAGAGAGCATGAACGGGGGAGGGTCAGAGAGAGAGAGGGAGACACAGAATCCGAAACAGGCTCCAGGCTCTGAGCTGTCAGCACAGAGCCCAACGCGGGGCTTGAACTCATGAACCATGAGATCATGACCTGAGCCAAAGTCGGACGCTTAACTTACTGAGCCACCCAGATGCCCCAAGATGCAACTCTTAATACAACAAGTTAAGGACATATCTTACCTGCTCAGTGAGGCCCCATGGGACACAGATCGACTGTCATCCTCTTGGCATTGTATAATGATCACTGTATCTGTGCCATCATACCCCTACCTGATGTTAAACTTCCTCAGCTCAAGGACTTTCCCATGAGTTTCCCAGTGGTTTCCCAAGGCTAACCCAGAGCCTTATAGTAAGCTTTCAACACACAATTGCTGAGTTGAAGTACTTCAATTAAAAAAAAAAAAAAAAAAGGATACCATTGGATTGGCTACACGGTGTTCCTGGCAAAGGTGGGAACAAAACTCAGGGCTTTGGGCTCTTAGTTTAATTGATTGTTATGGATTCTTACAAGTTTAGCCCTAAAAGTGGGGTAAGTCAGACACAGAGAGAGAAATACTGGATGGTATCACTTACATTGGAATCTCAAAATGCCAAACTCATATATACGGAAAGTAGAACGGTGGTTACCAGGGGGTGCGGGTGGGGAAGTTAGGGAGATGTTGTTTAAGGGTACAAACTGCAGCTAGTAGATAAATTATCTCTGGAGATTTAATGCACAGAATAGTGAATGTATTTAATAATACCGTATTATAAACTTCAAAGTTGCTACGAGGCTAGATCTTAATTGTTCTCGCTACAAAAAAAGAACTAATAATTATGTGACATGATAGAGGTGTTTGCTCATCATATTGCAATATATAAATGCACCAAACCAACATATCCTATACACCTGAAGCCAGGATCCATCTTGTCCTTTCAGATGGAGGAATTCACACCAGGGGTCTTATCTGCCCCGGGCACAAGGAACCTGTAGGAATTGCAACCCTACAAGCTTACAAGTTATTAACCAGCACATTACCCTAGTGATATCATCACCAAGTGTACCTAATGAGTTCTCTAACATAAAGAACAGAGACATTTTTTCAGATTTCAAGTCTCTTGAGATGGAAGAGACCTCAAGGGAGCACACGAAGCCGTACCAGAGCACCTGCTAGCATGACATCATGAGCATCCAATCAACAGCATCCACCTTCTCAAAAGATCCCTGTCCAAACTTAGCCCTTTAAAACCCTCAGTTTGCAAGCCATCAGGGAGTTCAGGACTTTTGAGCATTACCCCCTCTTCTCCTGGGTGATGCCATACCCATAAACATGTTGTCTTTCTTCCCGGCAAAAGATCAGTGTCAGTTTTTACTGGCATGCTGCATATCAGGTAGACAAACTCTCCTTTGGTTCAGTTACACATCTTAAACTTACACGATGTTATATATCATATCTCAGTTTTAAAAGCAAAAGCAAGGGGCACCTGTGGGGGGGGGGGCTTAGTTGGTTAAACATCCAACTCTTGATTTTGGCTCAGGTCATGATCTCACACTCGTGAGATCAAGCCCTGTGTAGGGCTCTGTGTTGAGCATGGAGCCTGCTTGGGATTCTCTCTCTCCCCCCTCTCTACCTGCCCTCCCCCACTCATTCATTTTCTCTCTCTCTCTCAAAATATATGCATAAACATTTAAAAACAAAACAAAAATCCCCTTGAACTCTATATTATAGAGAATCACGGAAAAATCTGATTAACAAAAGAAAACCACAGCTCTATTTATTGTTGCCAAATTTCATTTGGCAGTCTGAGTATCTTACCTGAATTATAATGAATGCTCAGACATCTTGAACGAGCAAATGAAAAAGCCCTTGAATTAGAATTCACATGTTCTTTGACCTTGGTACATTTTTACCCAAGATTTGGTAATTCCTGATACTTATCCTGGCTTAAAAAGGGGGGAGGGATGGGGAGAGGGACCCAAGAGAATCCAGAGATCCAAAAGGTGTGTTACTCAGGGGAGTGCTAGAGGGAGGTCATCCAGCCTCAAAGAGACTATTCTTGGAAGAGAACACCTCTCAGGACTGGAGCAGTGAAGGAATCAGCCATTTGGGAGGGATATTGAGGACACATTTAAAACCCCGACTTCCCATTCAGGGCCTCTCTGAAATCGAGGGAAGTCAGACCTTTTCCAGTTTTTGAGGTTTTAGGTTTATTTTGAAAATCAAGGAATGCAAAGCCTTGTAAAATTTGTGGTACATATTAAATGTTTAACATATTCCAAATTAACACTTTTCTCTCCCTCTCTCACTACATATGTACCCTAACGTGGAAATTTAAAAGTATGTTTGTGACAGGCTGTTTTGAGATTCAGCCAAGATATGGGGGTTCGTCTTATTTGTGGCGGATGTTCCCTTCTTTATGCCCCCCCCCAAATTTTGAATATTTGCCTCCTAGTTTGTCTTGGGAACTATTTGCAGCCATTTTCCCTCTATGGTCAAACATTCCCTGACATTCTTATTCATACTATGGTTTTAATTGCCATATATTTGTTTATTCTCAAATATCCTCAGGTCTGGGAAAATTATTAAAATTTCCATGCCTCAGTTTCTGGATCTGTTAAATGGGAATAATAATGGCACTTGCCTCATAGGCTTGTAAAGATTAAATTTTAATCAATATATGCACCAATGTATATTATACATATATTAAACATGCATACACGTACATATGTGTATACATGTAATGCACATGAATTTGTATGCAGCAACAGACCTGTATCACACATACTTTATGTGTAGACACATGTACATAATTCACATGTACATATACATGTACATATGAATATACAAAGAATGCATGTGTGTATACATGTATATAGAGTGCTTGCACTGGGGCCTGGCACACAGTACACATTGTATTATTTTCTTATCACTGTTCTCATGCTCAGTGCTTGAACCACACTGAACCAACATTAGTTTCCTCTCTTCTCTTCTCCTTTGCAATCATTCCTCTTTCAGCCTAGAGTAGCCTCCTATCCTTCCCCCATTGGGTGTCCTCCTGACTCAGATCACCAACTTGGGGGAGCCTTGAATCACCTTCTCTCCAGTTGGTGGGGTTAGGTGTCCCTTCCACACCTGTAACTTCCCTCACCATATCGCCATTCCATGTAATTACTTCTTATCTGTCCCCATTACTAGACGGTGAACTCCTTGAGGGTAGCGTTTGTGTCTTACTGCTTTTGAATCCTCCTTAGTTAGCACAGTGTTCGGGCACGGAGCAGGGCTCATGAAATATTTGCTGAACAAGTGCAATCTAAAAAATCTATAGGCAGGGCTTATATATGCCTATAGAAGTGTGGGCCAATGAGCCCTGTGGAGAGCTTGGGTTATCTATAGGAGAGGAAGGAGGGCCCAGGGCAGGTACAATGGGAAAAGCCCCTTTATTTCCTGGGTGGTGGAGGAAGGGAACAGGGTTAACACAAATATGGACAGCTGTCCCTGTGAGTGCCCTGGCAACATTTTGCTGTTCTTTGCAATGCTGTAGGTTCCAGTCGTAGCTTTGCCCCTAATTTGACTGTGATCTTGGAAAACAAGTGCTCTTAACGTCATCTGTAAAACAGGGACCCAACTGACGACTCTACCTGGGATAGCATTTAGCTGCATTCGCCTCTATGGCAGAACTGACTGCTTTTGGCCGTGACCATTCTGATTGGGCAGTATCTGTGCCCTTCTGGTTGTTAACTTCGAACGTCCACCCTGACCTCTAGCTACGTGGTAAGTACAAACGCAAAATTGCTTTCTTTTCAGTCTCATAGTAAATATTAGTCATTTGCATACCACTTTCTGAATTTTCCTGTATTATTTTTACCTACACTACTTCTTTAACATTTTTATTTAAATTGGTCACGTTTCATTTATGCCCACTTTAGCCTTGTTCTAAGCAAAAATATTCTTAAATTCACGAATTTGATATGCAAGTGGTACTTTTTTAAAAATAAAGTTTCTGGGGGCGCCTGGGTGGCGCAGTCGGTTAAGCGTCCGACTTCAACCAGGTCACGATCTCGCGGTCCGTGAGTTCGAGCCCCGCGTCGGGCTCTGGGCTGATGGCTCAGAGCCTGGAGCCTGTTTCTGATTCTGTGTCTCCCTCTCTCTCTGCCCCTCCCCCATTCATGCTCTGTCTCTCTCTGTCCCAAAAATAAATAAACGTTGAAAAAAAAAATTAAAAAAAAAATAAAGTTTATGTATTTATTTTGAGACAGAGAGTGCACACAAGCAGGAGAGGGGCAAAGAGAGTGAGAGAGAGAGAATCCCAACCAGGTTTCTTGCTATCAGCGAGGGGCCCAATGCAGGTCATGATCTCACAGTTTGTGAGCTGAAATCAAGAGTCAGACACTTAACCCACTAAGCCACCCAGGTGCCCCACAAGTGGTACTTTTGAATACACATGAAAATATATGCATAACTGTTACGTTATATTCATCTGTGGGCTTTCTACAATCATCTTGAGTGATGGCATGTTCATCACCCTTTGGGGAATCTCATATACTAGTGGTTCTCAAAGGGGGATCCCCAGGCCAACAGCATCAGCATCACCCGGGAACTTGTTAAGAATGCAGTTCTCGGGGCGCCTGGGTGGCTCAGTCGGTTAAGCGGCCGACTTCGGCTCAGGTCACGATCTCACACTCCGTGAGTTCGAGCCCTGTGTCAGGCTCTGTGCTGACAGCTTAGAGCCTGGAGCCTGTTTCCGATTCTGTGTCTCCCTCTCTCTCTGTCCCTCCCCCGTTCATGCTCTGTCTCTCTCTGTCTCAAAAATAAATAAACGTTAAAAAAAAAAATTAAAAAAAAAAAAAAGAATGCAGTTCTCCAGCCCCACTCCAGACTTAGGGTCTCTGAGACTGAGGGTGGGGCCAGCAATCTGTGTTTTAACAAGCCCCAGAGATGACGTGCTCAAGACTGAGAGCAGCTGTCCTCGAACGTGGTGCACTCCTGTGAGCTGACCTCCTCTGCGCAGGAGTTTCTAACTCAGACTTTCCCCTGCCTCCCTGCAAGACCATTTGTTCTGGTTCAGCCACTGAGACCTGAGCAACAGCGAGGCACAGCTCCTTTTCCTGAAGCAGGCACAACTGGATCCCCACAGAGGCTGCCTTCATTTGAACAATTTCCTTTCCACTTTATCGTCTCCCAATCTTTCAGGCATTGAGTTGATTAAATTCAGAGGAAGAAATAGGTCAAATCCTCCGTTCCATAAAAACTAATTACCTTCTCTGTCCTCCTCTATCTGTCCTGTGAGGTGGGGTAGTCTGTTTCCTTCCTTTTTCTCAGCATGGTCTTCTGCGTTGTCAAGGCCCTCTCCACTGGGCGGGTGGCATGAGGTCCTCAGATGTGTGCAGGTGCCCTAAGAGGTTTCTCTGGTCCTCTGGAAAGAACTGCCATCCCTGCAGGGAGAGGCATAGGAACGTGTAAACAGTCTCGCTTGGCTCAGCCATTGACATTTCAGCATAGGTTTTGATGCCAGCAGGCCAAGTCCAAGGACCCAGAGGGGGTGCCCACAGGACCAGCCAAGAGGGTCCTTGGCTTTGTGCAGGATGGAAAGTAAACAGGAGCCAGCAGGAGGTGAAGGGAGAGTTTACTGAAGATATATACAGAGAGACATACAGACACAGCATCTGGGACACTTGGAAAGGAAAAGAGTTTCATGCTTGCTTGGGCTCTGGGGTTTTTTAGTGATGATTGTGGTCTGGTGCACGTGTCCTCTCAGGCATCCAGAAACTGGGCAGAATGAGGACAAGGTCCAGGTGTCCATTGTAAGTCACTTATTCCCTGAAGCCAGAGATCGTGACTTTGTGATGATGTCTTAGCACCAGCAGTCTGAAATATGCATGATAGCTTCTTTCCTCTGGCCACTCTCACCTGGTCCTTCCTTAGATGTATTCTACCCTAGTGAAATGATTCACTCCTGTCCCTTACAAAGAGGACAAATGCTATTTACATTATAAGGCATGGCTAGAGTGGGGTGGGGGTGCAGGTCTTGGCTAGAATACAAGCTGGAAAAGAGGCAAAGGGGAAAAAATAGCTTTTCCTCTAATGGGGTGCCTTCAGGTTTCCTGTCCAGTATCACTGTTTTCCTTCTGGGGGCGTCATCTCTTCTCCACTTACACTGACAACTATGCAGATTTCAGCTATTTTATGCTTCAGCTTCCTACCTGCCTAGGCAGCCTAACTATCCGTTCCATCCCTGCCTCCCTGCCTCTCAGAAGAGCTCTACTTTTGCATTTCCTGGGCTAGCCCCCACCTCTGTACCTCTTAGCCAACATGTCCAAAGCTGAACAGATCACCTTTGGTAGGAGAGAAAAACAATTTTCCCTCTACCCTTCTAAATTCTTGGCTGGGGTCCCCTGTTACAAAAGACAGATTAACAAGAGAAAAATGAACAGGTTTTTAGCATGTATATCTCATGTATACATGGGACATACCCAGGGTAAAATGAGAAACTCTCCAAGAGGTAGCTTAGAATTCAGACCTAAATACGACCATCAGCTAAGAGCAAAAAAGGGTTTGGGGAAGGCCAATTGTAGGGGGCTCGACCAGGAAAAGTTTGGTCAATAAGAGTAAGGCTTATTTTTTTTTTAATTTTTAAAAAAGTTTATTTATTTTGAGAGTGTGTGTGCAAACGCACATGTGCTCATGAGTCGGGGAGAGACAGAGAAAGAGAGAGAGAGAGAGAGAGAGAGAGAGAGAGAGAGAGAATCCCAAGCAAACTCAATGCTGTCAGCTCAGAGCCCAATGTGGGGCTGGAATCCACAAACTGTGAGATCACAGCCTGAGTCAAGTGAGACACTTAACCAACTGAGCCACCCAGGTGCCCAGAGAGTAAGGTTTATTACACAGATTTAAGTCAGTGGCTTCTCCAATGATGAGAGTTTCTTAGGATTCACTCATCTCTCTCTGGAAGAGACACCCTCACAAATGTAGATTTCTTTTCTAAATGTAAATTTCCCTTACAAAAGGGTAACTTCTACTCTTGTTTTCAGAGCTCCTCCTCTGTCTGTTCTTTCTTAAAATAATCTTTATGCTAAGGGGGCTTATTTGGGGATGGCAAATTCTCACCCTTCACCTTCCATAGTAACCCACTTGTTTCCCTGCATGTCCTATCTCAGCCGATTGCTGTATCATCCAAGCCAGAAACCCTTCCCTCTTCCTCGTACACATTCGGTGGGTCAGCAAGGCACGGTGATTCTGCCCTTTGCTCCTGAATCTTTCCCCCTTGCACCCTCAAAGCCACGTTTTTAGAGAAGGCCCTCAGTCTATTGCAACAGCAGCTTCTAGGCTGGTCAGTCCTTTCTGCACCTGCCCGCCGCTGCTCTGCAGCTGAAGTAGATTTTAAATA
This sequence comes from Herpailurus yagouaroundi, assembly GCF_014898765.1. Taxonomy (NCBI): domain Eukaryota; kingdom Metazoa; phylum Chordata; class Mammalia; order Carnivora; family Felidae; genus Herpailurus; species Herpailurus yagouaroundi. The sequence goes on along the minus strand of NW_024412396.1, from coordinate 28,717,559 downwards.
ACAAATCAAATCATGGCGCTTCACTGCAAAAACTTTTTCAGCTACCACCCGCCCTGGATAAAGTTCACTTTTGCAAACCATGCCCTTGAGCACCTGGCCCCAGACTTCTTCCCTGCATTGTTGCCAAAGCACATTGGAGTCCAAATACACAGAACCATTTGCCATTCCCAGAGCACGGGAGTTTCCTGTCTCTGGGCCCGGGAGGCCTGCCCCCACCTCCCACCCCCACCTCGGCCCCTCCTTTCCGAGTTTGAGGAGTTCCCACCAGCCCATGAATCTCAGCTCTAGTGTCAACTCTGCGGGTTTCCTTGACTTCTCCCCACATCCAGCCAGGCCTGGGTCCTGTCCCCTGTGCACCTTCAGTAACTCTGAAGTGAGGACCTCTGTGGAGCCCCTCCGTGCTAGGCCCCCTCAGGGCCCAATGCAGACACTTACATGACTAACCAGCACTGCAGCAGCCTATGGAGATCAATTCTTTTCCTGGCAGGTGCTGGAGAGAACAAAGTTTTTCTCTACCCTCTTAGCATCCCTGGCTGGGTCTGAAAATTAAGCTGAAGGACAGATTAACAGGAGAAAAGCATACACCTTTTTCTTTTTTATGTTTATTTTTATTCTGAGATAGAGTGCAAGCAGGGGCGAGGGGAAGAGAGAGAATCCCAAGCAGGCTCTCAGCACGGAGCCTGACTCGGGCCTCGTTCCCATGACCCTGAGATCATGGCCTGAGCTGAAATCCAGAGTCAGAAGCTTAACAGACTGAGCCGCCCAGACACCCCAAAGCATACACATTTTTAAAAATATTTACATGTACATGAGAATCTTTACAAGGGAGCAAAGTGACCAGATCGGGAAGCTTTTATATCATTTAGACAAAGAAACAATAAATTTGTGAAGAATTGACAAGACAAAGGGATTTGGGCTAGGGGTAATCCAACTAGGGCTAGGTAGTCCTTGGAAGATAAGGGCTGGTTTAATAAGATTTGTTTGCAAATTCCTCCGATGCCATGGCAAGGCTGATGGGAGTGTGACTCCAGAAAAAGAAGAATTTATTTCCTGCTGATAGTCCAGAAAAGGGGGAATTTTTCCCCAGGGTTTGCTTTCAACTCAAAATAATTTTTATGTCAAAGAGGCATATTTTAGGATGACATATTCTGATTTCCTTCAAGGGCTACCTTGTATCCACAGAGTCCCGTATCTAAACATGAAAAGTTGTTATGAGAACTCTATCTCTACCTCAAAATAAATAAACATAAAAAAGAAAAACCCTAACAAATCTGGAAGCCCAGAGCTGGCCCAACATTTTGTGTCAAGTCACCGGGGGCACTGGCTTCGCGCATATCCCATCCATGCTGGGCTTCTTAGACAACAGTCCCCATCTTGAGAAGCTAAGAGCCCAAACCACCTATCCCAAGCCCCACAGTTTATTGTCTACATTAAGGTGCCCTCACTGTTCTATGACCTTCATTAGCATAACTTTACTAGCACAGACTCTTACCTTGGAAAAGCAAAGTTGCAAAACTTGGTTTCACTGGAGAAATTGTGGAAAGTCTTGTCAAATCATCAGCAGATGGTTTACATTCTTAGATTTGCCTTACTTATCTTGTTGTGTCCCCTAGTTGTAAATTGTTAAACCGTAATCCTTACCCAGTCCTAACCAAACCTCCTTCCCATCACATTAAAGATCTACATTAGGGGCACCTGCTGGCTTAGTCGGTAGAACACGTGACTCTTGATCTTGGGGGTTGAAATTTGAGCCCATGTTGGGTGTAGAGATTACTTAAAACACACACACACACACACACACACACGCACACACACTTAAAAAAATCTACCTAAAAGCAGACCTCAAAGTCTTAATAAGAACTTCCCCTTTTCCTGTTGAGACCCTATCAGTCTTCCTTATGGGGGTTAAGTAATAAACTCAGCTTTGCCTTATTGACAGGTTGTTTGGGAAGCCAATGGTCACCAAGACTTTGTGTTTCCCAGGCTTCTCTACCTAACTAGGAGATTGTTAGTGTGCATTCAAAAGTAGTTTTATTCTTTCACCAAGTTCGACAGTGGAATTCTCTATCTTCAGATGTTAATGGCCGTGTGCTGTGAAAAACCTGCCTTTGGCTTTTTCCTGGTGGCAAAACCCACCTGCAGATGCGATGATGTGGTGCTTTCTGAGAAGTGACCAGCAGAGGGTGCTCTTGAAAAAGAATTATTTGGAAGCTTCTTGTCAGGGACTGGAAAATTCCCACACAGGAGGCACCACTTAATTTTCATTATTGTAATTAATGGTAAATGCAAGTGGAGCTTCCACAGGACATAAAACAGAAGAGGAACAGAGTGATAGTGGTGCCCACGGCAGGAAACCCAGCAGAAAACCTTCCCAAAGTGACACTCAGATGACAACTTAAAGCTTCTAGTGGGGTTTACCCTCTCACCAAGAGTCCTGCAATAACAGAACTACCTCCAACCCCCTGCAACCAAATAATTCTGAAACCTGCCACATTTAGCTCGTGCCATGTAGAAGTCCAGAACTACTTACTGTGGGGTTCCTGAGAAATTATTCTCAACATTCATGTAGAAAGTCACTCTAAGCTAGGAGTTAGCAAACTTTTGGTAAGAATAGGTAATTTTACTTTTGCAGGGCCATGCAGTTTCTGTCATAACTTCCCAAATCTGCTGTTGTAGCTCAAAAGCAGGCACAAAAAATACAAAACGAATGGCTGTGACTATTTTCTGATGAAACTTAATTTGGGGGCCCTGAAATTTTGAATTTTGTATAACTTTCACAGTCACACATAGCCTTCTTCTTTTGACTTTTCCCAACCATCTAAAAATGTAAAAAACCATTAAAATTTTTTTTTAATGTTTATCTACTTTCGAGAAAGAGAGAGAGACAGAGTGTGAGCGGGGGAGGAGCAGAGAGAGAGGCAGAATCTGAAGCAGGCTCCAGGCTCTGAACTCAGCACTGACCCTATGTGGGGCTCGAAATCACAAACCGCGAGATCATGACCTGAGCCTAAGACGCTCAACTGACTGAGCTACCCAGGCATTCCTAAAAACCATTTTTAATTTGTAGGCCATACAAAGACCAGATTTGGCCCACAGCCTGGGGTTTTCCAAACTCCGGCTCTAAGCCATCTGTCACCCCAAACTTTTTACTCCATCTGTAATTTCTACACCTCTCTGAGAGAATATCTTTGTAAAATTTTCTCTCTGATACCATCTGGGAATAGCCTCGAAAAAAGATGAAGGAAACAAAACATCTCTTTGAGGTCCTACTATTACTGAGCGGAGAATTGTTGAAAATTCTGGACTGAGTTCAGGGGTTAATAAAAACCCATGACTTTCGAGGGTCAACACAACTAATTGCCTTTTCTGGTGTGAATATTTACTGCAAAATGCCTGTTTTGCCAGGGAGGCTCTGCCGGATCAACCCTGAACTAGGAGAGAGAGTGAAGGCGAAGCCAGATACACCAAGGTTTGACTCCCGAGTCTTACTGAGAGAGGTCTTGGACATGTAGGTGACTTCACTTCTTCAACTGCTCTTATCTGTAAAATGAGGGGATAACATTACCTATCTGATGGGGCTTTAAGGAGGATACACAGTAGGCAATAAATGGATGGTAGCTTTTATTACCTAGAAGATGGAAATGAACCGAAGAATTACTTCGTCAGTGTATGAGAACCAGCACAGTCTCCAACTTCAGTAATGGGTTACATAGCGTCTTGGTCCACTTGGGCTGTTATATCACAGAATACAGTAGTCTATATGGCTGGATACCATAGACTGGGTAGGTTAGAAATAACAGAAATTTATTGTTCACAGTTCTGAAGGCTGGGAAGTCCAAGATCAAGGTGCTGGGAGATCGGGTGTCTGGTGAGGACCTGCTTCCTGGTTCATAGACAGCTGTCTTTTCTCTGTGTCCTCACATGGTGGAAGGAATGAGGAATCGCTCTCAAGTCTCTCTTATAAAGGCACTAATCCCATTCATAAGGGCTCACTCTCATCACCAAATCACCTTTTAAAGTCCCTGCCGTCAAATACCATCACGTTGTGGGGGTTAAGATTTCAACGTGTGGGTTTGGGGGGACACAAACTATTCAGTGTATGGAAAGAATAGGGTAACACAAATGGATTGTGAGATCTCGAGAGCAGGGCACACACTGAGTTCCTCTTTTTCTGACTCCCTAAGTTGAGTCAGTGCCTGGCACCTAAATAGGGCCTCAGTTGTGGGGAAACACCTGTCCCGGGATGGAAAGCTATGCATTGCTTAGGGCACACTCTTCCTAGTTGTCTGGTTCCATTTCCATGGGCGCTCGGCACCTTTTCTTGCCTTTGAGCTGTTTTATAACTCTGTGAGTTATAGATAACTGAGAGCTATGTGAAATACTTCCCACTTTAGATAGGCAACTACATTCCGTCTAGTGGAGGTTCAGTTGGCTTCTCTCTCCCCATGTAAAAGAAGACAGTTTTATACCATTTGCAAATTCATTTCAGTGTTCTTGTTCTATAAATGTTTCTGCTTTTTGACCTCTGTTTTGAATCAGTTGTAACATCTACCTGATTTCCTTAACAATAAGGAATTAAATAAAATCTTCAACATGTGCTTATTTTACACCTGTGAAAGAACCATGATTTTTTTTAACCTTTTTTTAGCGGAAAATGATCTCTTAAGACACTCATTGTGAAACTGAATTCAGGAATGTCTTTTTAGAAAACATTTGAACAGTCTCCTAGGGGACAACCTAAAACATTTCTGTCTTGCCCTTTAGAGTCATCTTTTCTTATGTTCTACTCATGACTCTGACACTAAATAGCTATAAGATTTTGAATGACACATTTCCCCATCTGCAAAATAGGGGGTGGAAGAGAAAACTGTTCACAAAGCAGTTTTCAAACTTTATGACCTAAGGACCTCTTTCCACTTTGAAAGTTATTGAGAACACCCTTGGGGCACCTGGGTGGCTCAGTCAATTAAGCAGCTGACTTCGGCTCAGGTCATGGTCTCTTGGCTTAATGAGTTCGAGCCCCGCGTCGGGCTCTGTGCTGACAGCTTGGAGCCTGGAGCCTGCTTTGGATTCTGTGTTTCCCTCTCTCTACCCCTCCCCTGCTCGTGCTCCATCTCTCTCTCAAAAATAAATAAGCATTAAAAAAAATAATAAAAATAAAATAAAATTATTGAGAACGCCTTCAAATTATTAAGGCTTTGGCTTATGTGGGTTATATCTATTGCTATTTGTCGTATTGGAAATCGAAACAAATTTTTAAAAATAATGCACTTATTAATTCTTTGAAGTAACACCAAACCCATTACATGTTAATATAAATAACATATTTTTATAAAATATAACTATGTGTTCCCAAACCAAAAAATACACGGAGGCAAGTGGCATTGTTTTACATTTTTGTAAATTCTCTTACTGTTGGGCTTAACAAGAGAGTGCTGGGCTCTCATGTGCATTTGCATCCAATCTGCTGTGACATCAGTCGTCAGTCGTCAGTATCACATAGGCACTAGAAGCTCCACTGTAGGCTCAGGAGAGAATGAAAGTAGAAAAGGCAAATTATACCAGAGCATTATTATGAAAATAGTTTTGAGCTAGCAGACCCTCGGAAAGGATCTTAGGACCCTCAAGAGTTCTGGAATACTCTTTGAGACCCGCTGTTGTAAAGTAAACCAAGATAGCCCACAGGTAGGAGCAGTGATTTTTGTCCGAGGAAGGGACGCACCAGGGAGTCATGCGGACCCCTTTCTTAAAGCGACAGTTTGCTTTTGCAGACAGTCTGTAACAGCAAGTTTTTTCTCCTGTGTGTGCTTATGCAAATGCAGCAGTATCTGTTGCTCTGTGTGACAAGCTCCAGTGGGATACTGCATATTTCTGAAGGAGGGACAGGAAATGGGGTGGGGGGTGTGGTGGGGAAAGGAAATGAGCACCATTCTTATCCCTTTCCAAGAAGTTCTGGGTGAAATCTTGAAGCTGCATTTGCAAGGGCCTTTGTCCTGAGATTCTCATCCTTTCCTCAGATCAATGCTTTTGGAACAAAGTCGCTGGAAACCTCCGCTGCCACCCAGATCCTGCTTCTGACCCTTGGAGGGTCACTGGACCCTGAGGTTACAGGGAAGCAGTTGTTAGAAGAGCAGTTGGAAAGGGAGGGGATTTTCCCCTCCTGAAAGACCTGAAAAACAAAACAAAACAAAACAAAACAAAAACAACCGAAAAACCATTTTGGACTTTCCCTGTTAGACTCATTGTGATTTTCCTTGCACAGGCTCCTTGATACCAGGAAATATTTTTTGTGCAAGTGAACACTTTCTAGGTACCAAGCGACCACAGTGAAGGAAAGAAAGAGTTCACTGATTTCTTCATTCCAGAAAAGCAACTTAGAGGTTTGAAGTTTACAAACAATCTACTTATTCTACAAATGAGAACAGATTCAAAACTTGCCTTCTTGGGTTTGTGTTTTTTTTTTTTTTTTCAAGTTTGTTTATTTTTGAGAGAGAGTGCAAGCAGAGGAGGGGCAGAGAGAGGGAGACAGAGGATCTGAAGCAGGCTCCGTGAGGCAGAGAGCCCAATGTGGGGCTCACACTCACAAACCATGAAATCCTGACCTGAGCTGAAGTCCTCAGACGTTCAATCGACTGAACCACCCAGGCGCCCCCTGATTCAGAACTTTCTAATCGCCTCCTTCTCAAGTACTCACGTTCAAATTTGCATAAGATAGTAGTTAAGGGTTAAATTTTGCAATCAAGACGGATGTAGTTCTTATCCTTGATCTCCACTTCATAGCAAGGGGAACTTGGGGAAATGTCAACCTTTCCAAATCTCTAATTCCTGGGCCATAGAATGGAGGGGAATTCATTTGAATGTCCCCCCAAAGCAGAGCCTGGGTCTAGGCCTTGGATGAATGTAGTTTCATGGTGGTGAGGGTGAGCTCAGAAAGTGGAAATGTAGTAAGAAAAAAAAAAGTGAGACAGGGAGGAAAAATCTGTACAGTGTATTCCTGCGCTGGTTACTATTCTGGACAATTGAGGCTCAGTCCTGACAGAGAGCCTCTAAGAAACCATATGAAATGTACCGCAGAATTATCCCCTGGAGGGTGGGTGCCTGTAACATTAATCCAGACTCTCATCTCTCATTGGTGGAGGATTGCCCCCGGGGGGAATGAATTTCCCTGGGGAAGAAAAAACCCCTGCAAGTGTGGCTGAAATCAAAGTGATATGACGCATATATGATATCTGCTACAGGAGGTAAAGGATATCCATGCCATAGAGTTATTGTGAGCATTGACCCCACTGGTGCCTTAAAATGTTCAGCATTGTGCCTGGCACATAGTTTAGTGCTTAATAAGTGTTCTCTTGATCATTGTCGCTGCCACTGCTATTACGGCTATCATCATCATGATGATTATTATTTTTTTATTGCTTAATTTACATCCAAGTCAGTTAGCATAGGGTGCAACAATGATTTCAGGAGTAGATTCCTTAATGCTCATCATCATGATTATTATAATTTCACTTTCTTGAGTGAGAGAGATGGACGTAAAGGTATGGCTTAGGAGACTCTAGGAATGCTACCTAATCCACAGCCTATCCCTTCTGTATAGTTTACCACGACCTATGACCAATTGTGGTGATTATCATAGTACTTTTATTTTCTCCCTTTTTGTTCGGATGTGTGTGTCTTTTGCCAAAATTTGGGCGCATAGATAAGGCACATTCTGCTAGTTGTATGGCGTGGGATAAAGGTTGCTGACCATAGCTCTTGAGCAACACTGTCTAATAGCATTTTCTGGCAACAAGAGAAATGTTCTAGATCTCTGCTCTCCCTTACAGTAGCCGCTAGCTGCACGTGGCTATCGGACACTTGAAATACGGCTAGTGTAGCGGAGGAACTGAATTTTTAATTTTACTCAATTCTAGTTAATATCCGTCTAAATTGAAATAGCCATGTGTAGACACAGTAACTTAAAGATGGTGTTCCCAGTGGAGAGTGGAAAAGACCCTTCCCCTGGGGCTAAAATTAAGGCGATGTGGGCCCGCGGGGTGTAATTCATCTGGTTCCTGGGCCCTCCGGTGCCCACTAGATCTCACTCCTGGTTTGGACAGTGCTGCTGCCACTGGGACCAAGGGGCTGCTGACTGAGGAGAAGGAAGCCCTGGGGACGCTAGTTGGCACCAGTTGGCACAGTTTAGTCCACCGTTCTGTGCACAGAGCCAACTGCTGACCGTTGTGCGGCAGGGAGCTGCTTTCTCAGCTGCCTTTGGCAAGCTCGCAAGCCCAGCTTTTACTAGTCACGCCTCTGCCATGTCCCATTTCTCTCTGCAGACCTGTGTGCTATGCCGAATCCATCAATAATCACTGTTGAGTACTTACCGTGTTCCCAAGTGCTGTGCTAGGCACCGAGGCCTGCCTAACTGGTGTTTTCTACTCCCAAGGAAGTTAGTTTACCCTGAGAGACAAGATTTTCATATAATAAGCCATGGATTCCAGCCTCACCTCCTCTTCTCTCCTCCCCTTAGCTCCCTGTGGTTTACACCTTGTCATTCTGATTGGTAATTGACTATTTCCTGGTCTCCTTCCTCCACTAAAACCACAAAGTCCATGAAGGACGTAGTGTCTACCCCAGCACAAGGCCTCACCTACAGTCAAATACTAAATTATTTGAGGCTGATGACAAGGGCAATAGGAGTTGAGAGGAAAGAGGTAAGTATTTCCTGAAGTCATTCACAGACAATATGGAATTCAGACTAGGTTTGAAAGGCGAGCGAGATTTATTTACTTGAAGAGTTGAGCAATGGCATTCCAGAGGAATAACATCATAAACAAAGACGTGGGGTTAGGTTTGAAAATGCAAACTGCAGGATGAACCACAAGAAAGCTTAGAAAACAAGGTGGAATTGGTAGGGTGGGGCTCGACTCCTCAGGGCCTGGCCAGCCAGGCAGCTGAGTGTGGCTTCTAATGGGTTGGTAAGAGCATCATGAGCCAGAGCACTCTGGGTTCTGTGCAGAAACTGGAGGTTACATGCATGAATCTGGCAAGATGTGGTTTGCATCAGTCCTTTTTTTTTTTTTTTTTTTAAGTTTATTTATTTTGAGAGACAGAGAGAGAGCCCTTGCATGTCAGCAGGGGAGGGGCAGGAGGGGGAGGTGGGGGAGAATCCCAAGCAGGATCCATGCCCAGTGCAGAGCCCAAAGGGATGCTTGATCCCATGAACCACAAGATCACGACCTGAGCTGAAATCAGGAGTTGGACACTTAACCGACTTGAGCCACCCAGGCACACCGGCATCAGTGTTTTTGACTTTAACCTTCTTTTTCTAGTGGGAGCACTTCAATTTCCTTTAGATCTGCTATTTTGCCCTTGTGGTACAGTAACCCTGGGGTTCAGGGATGGGTGGGATCTCGAACTAGATCCAGCCAGTGGAGAGTCTTAGAAAATGTTGCCAGTGATATAGCCAGTGACTTGTGCTGGAGCTGTTACTATCTTTCTTCTGTGGTTGCTGACCAGGTGAGAGCAAGCCTTACACTGCCAACACTATCCTGTTGCTGAAGGCGGGCGGGGGGAGTCTGTCTGAGAATCAAACCCATGCAGAGGAAAGCAGGGCCAAAGGACGAGAAAGACACCTGATGACATCATCTCAGCACCTGGATCCAGCTGAGCCTGAAGTGGGACCTGTTTCTGAGCTCTCCGGTTACATTCAGCCAGTTTCATTTAGGTTCCTGCCACTTGGAACCAAAGGAGTCCTGATTAATGGGATGGCTCAGAGTGGGAGGAGACGAGTCAGCGTGGCCACCCCAGCAAGTGTGGCAGGAATTCAAATGTGAGGTACTGAGGGTCTGAACCTCTGGGGGCTGAGAGGAAAGGATGTGAGTCCAAGCACTGAGAAGGAAGCATCTAGACTTTCCCCTCTCTTCAAAAGTTGTGCGATCAGTGTCTAATGACTCTTTATCACCTCTTCCTTCAGGAAACCTCTGTACTTCTCTCTTTCATTTGGTTTTGACAGCTTAGTGAAGCAGATATTCTCATCCTCACTTTATAGCATGGAGAAGTTAAAGAACTTGCCTAAGGTCCTATGGGAACTCTGGGGCCTAGTTCTGCTCCTCTAGCTCATGCTGGATGGGCTCTGTGGATACTGTACGAAGTCACCAGGCACTGTCTTTGTGTCACCTTAGCATGGAGATACACCCCCACCCCAGGGCAGGGAGAAACAGTAGGAGTTCTTACTGAGGAAAGGCCTGGGAGCCCATGACCCTTTTCATTAAAAATAAATTCTGCCTGAGTCTCCTGGTTCTAAATAGAAGAAAATGTAGATTTGGGGCAGAACCGAAGGGAAAGGGATTTCCCTTGGCAAATTATTTGCAATTTGTGGATTGGAGCTGACCCAGCTCCGATTCCCACGTGATTGTGAGTGCTGCCTACAATGTGACCAGCTTATTAAAGAGCCAGAGCTGAAGGCAATCCTCTCACGGGGGCTCAACAAAACAGGAACATAGTTAAAACCCACCAGCTTCCTCCCCACGGTGTCTCATGCCTAGGATCTGCCTAGATTCTCACCCACAGGTTATATGTCGACTCCTGGACAGCCACGTCTTTTGGCTGTAGGAATAAGAGCGAGCATAGATTTGGTTGGTTTACGCCTTTCCTTAGGCATTATGCAAAGCTCGCTGTCGTTAAGTCCTGAAGTCATGGTCCTCGGACTATGCCATGTAGGTGAGTACGTGTACTTAAGTACCACTGCCAGAAATTCTTAGTTGGGGCCTACTGTCTGCCTTCTTACTAGGCATCCCAGGTGATTCTGAAGCAGGTGGTCCAGGGACCACTGTCTGAGAAACAGTGATGTAGGTGGACAAGTACGTTCACTCCAAGTGGCCCCTTTACCAGTTTTAAAGATGCTGCTGTCGCTGGCACAAGTCCTGAGACATCTAGCACCTCCTTCGTTACTGACACGGTCTACCACTCACTGGCATAATTTGAGGGACATACAGAAGGTTTTGTTGACTAAGAATATCTCTGAGGAGCTACTGAATCTAGAGAGTGAGAGCATGAGCCACTGAGAGAGGCACAGTGCAGTGTGTTCAGTGCAGAGCCCAACGTGGGGCTCCATCCCATGACCCTGGGATCATGACCTGAGGTGAAATCGAGAGTCGGACACTTAACCGGCTGAGCCACCCAGGCAGCCTCCAGTACCCCATTTAAGTAGTGAACAACTTACGGAGACCAGACTCTCTGTGTTTATTTGTGCGTGTGTGTGTGTGTGTGTACAAGTGTGTGTGTGTGTGCACGTATGAAGGAAAAATCCCAGTGCGGCACACTCACAGCACAGTAGAGTGTAATCGCAGTTTGTTTGTCCTCATGGTCCAGCCTGCCGGAGCCCTGGGCTCTCCTCTGTCACCTTTCTCTGTCCCCACGCATTGTACCAAAGATGTAGAGACCCAGGGAGAAAGGCTTTTAAAGAGTCTCATGTGAGTCTTTCCTTCCTTAGGGCACCTCTAATAACAAAATCCTAAAGAAAGCCAATGGATTTCTGTTTCCCCATCCATCCTGTTACATGTCACCATCCTTCTCAAATTAACCATGAAATCGATGGGCCAGGTGGCCCACGGGCCCTCAAATAAAATTGACTGCATGTGAAATGCATTTGAAAATTCCATTTATTAAAACAAATACATTGTCCATGGGGGATGAAAATTTGCACATCACATTCAGGTTTTCCTTCTTTAACATTTCTGTATTTTCCTCTCTTTGAAAGACACACTCCATAGATCTTATATAGGAAAAATGTGAACCATTCTTGGGTTGGGAATATATTAATGTATATGTAACAATTCACCTTTGCCAGGAGCAGCTTAAAGCAAATATTAAAAAAAAATACAAAACTCTAAGACAGCATGCTTGATTTCCTCAATTCCCATTTGTGAATAGGAGTATATGGATAAATTGATTTAATTTCTCCTTGGTAAGCAATCTCTTTCAAATATTATTATTAAAATTACCCTCAGATCAAAGTACTTTTTTGCAACCTCTAATTAAAATTAAATAGTACTTGGTTTAAAATCGAAAAAAAAAAAAAAAGAAAATGGAATATTGAGGATGATACAAGATATTTTTTCCCCTAAATATGAGGGTTATTGTTACTGTTTAAACTAACTGCATGGCAGATTCTCATTACTATCCAATACATTATATGCAGATATTAGGGCCTTGAATAATTAAGTTTTCCTATTGGTTATTCCTTAAGATAAAGTCATGCTGGTGGAAATGATCGGTGAACTTCTAACAGAATTAAAGCTCTTTAGAGGTATAAGTCATCAAAAGATTTCTTTTCCCCTTAACAAGTAAAAATACCAATAAGCAAAAACGCATATAAAGACTCTGGTAGTATAATTCCATACGATAGGACATGAAGGTACAACAAAGCCAAAACATTTTCCTTAAACGTAATTTCAGATGGGCTGTGTGTTCTCTGCCTTCTCTCTTCTTTTGTAAACAAGGTCGCACGCACTTTGGAACTGCCTTAACTTTTCTAATTACCAGAGCTGTATTATGGTGCATCCTTCAAGTTTTAGTTCCATCTTAACTGCTCCAAAGATCTAGATTCACATAAAAACATAAAGAGCCCCTCTAAGAAACATAAATGATGTGGATTATGAAAATCCTTGGGGTCTCGCAACGACACCTTAATCACCACCAAAAGGTGCTTCATTCACAGTTGTTTTTGTGTGACTACATGGCCAATTCATGTTTTGACTAATTTTAAAAATGTGATACGGTTTTAGTTGATTCCACGGTAATACTAAGCTAATGGTACAATATGGTATGTGGTTTAAAAACTACTCTGCCAAGGTCTTCCCACTGTATCTGCATTAGTGTCTCACTGATTGTAACAACACCCCAAGGTTTGAACAGCAGTATCTGGTTACAGAAGTACATTCATACCTTTTGCAAATGTTTCAGCAGTCCCTTTTCCTGGCCCCAGGCAGAGCTTTAATTGGATGTACTTATTCTTTTGCCATCATGCCCATAAAAGGAGCTAAGGAAAATATTTACTGTCTCAAAACCTGTCCTTGGCATATTAAGCTTTTACATCTTTTTTCCTTCCTTTCCTTTCCTTTTTTTTTTTTTTTTTTAACAGAAGGAAGAGAATGGAAAGAGAATAGAATGAATTTGGAAATGGTTTTCGTGACATCAAAGTAAACAGTGAGACGTAAGAGAGGTCCTCTTTTGCCTGGGAATGGCACAGAAAAAAAGTGATGCAGGCTTCCAGGACCTTCCATTACTGATGAAGGCTAGAGCTGTAAGGAAAAATCACTTTCAAGATCATCTCTTGGGAAAAGAGGGCTCTAGCTGCCAGGAAGTTGTAAATAAAGACTGAGAGACTCTAACAAACAAGATGGAAAACAAAACCAGAAAAGGTTCTACTGAAAAATCTGCTGAGTGAAAAGCAAAGACCATCTCAGTGGCAAAAAAGAGCCAGAACCTTTCTGATGTTGCTGGCTGAGGGGGCCGCACCTGCCCCCTCCTCCCTGGCAGTGAACAGCCAGGATGCTGAGAATGGGTCTTCTCTGGAGCCATCCAGGTTTATTTCTCCTGGTACTTGAACAAACAGAAAGTGTTCTTGAATCTAGAATTTCCACAATTCAGGGAAAGATGAAATTTGCCCTTACTCTAACAAAAGCACCTCCCAACTGATGCTGACTCCTTCCCTGTCCTGTTCAGTGGTTCCTGTGCTGTCCTGGATCCTGGACACAACCAAACTGCTTTGGATTCTGGAAAATACGTTGAAGAGGCGTATACGCCACTGTGAACTCAGAGGTATTTTAGGCATGGCTAAGGCGCTGAAGTGATCTCAGTTTTCAAGAGACTGAGATTTTTCTTCTCCAGCTTTTCTCCTCTCGCGTTCCTGTTCCAAACTTCAGAGTGAAACAACAAACCTTCTGAATGGATGTAACATAGGGACATTTTCATGCAGTATCACTCAAAAATTGTCACAAATATATGAAAGCACCAGTCACAACACATGATTTACTTTTACTTGCAGAATCAAAGCTATCATGTACAAATGTTAGGAATTGTGATAAGAGAACACAGACAACCGGCGTTTTTTTGTTGTTACTACCATGAGGATAAACCACGGGGAACATCTCCTTACATGTTTGGGTTCTCATCCTTAGAGTTCAGTCTTGCGGACAAGTCCAGTCTTATCTTTGTACTACTCTAATGGGAAGGGGTGGAAGGAGAGGTACGGGGGAAGGAGAAAAGAAAAAGGCACAAAGACTAAACATCAATGCCATAAAACCAAACTGCGGCTACACTGGACAATTCAGCTTATCAAAGGGTATGCTAAAGGCAATATTCATTCCAAGAAGGTCATACACATCTTAGCTCAGTACGGCTGTCTGTTTTGATTTTTTTTTTTTTAAATATGAAGCAGAAACATAAGGTGTGGGGAGGGATAGCAGAAAAGAAATGACGCGGATTTTATCTTTACAGATTCCCCCTCCTCCAGGCAGTTCTGCAGATATCAGATCTCTTAACTTGGGATGTGGTTTGGCGATCATTCTCATAAAGGGGACCAGTTCTTTAAACATGCATAGCCTGGAGTTTCCAGGATGGTTCTCCTCCCTCTCTTTAAATGCTGTGGACTAGAAAGGCGCCCACTTTGCTAAGAACTCTACATCAGTGTCCCAGGAGCCCAGCGGCTCTTCAGGCTCCTCACGAAGGCTTAAAGGATGGCGCAGAAAAACTTCTTCTCCCTAAATGGGTTTTCTGAAGCCGGGACGGGGGTCAGCAGGGGGTCTTCCTTGGCATGGGCCTCACAGTAGGCCATCAAGTCTGCAGCCGCCTTGGATACCTGGAAAGGAGGACAAAAAACAACCGGATGTTTAGACGCGGCATCGGCAGAAGCATCCATGGCTTCCATCAGTCAAGGCCCAGACTTCAGAGTCCAGCTGCCCGGAAGGATTTGGGCTCAACTCCACGCTGCACTGCTCACCAGCTCGTGTGAAAGACAGGCGGGCGCTCAACCTCCATAGGCTCCGTTTTCCGGTCTGCAAAGAAGGGAGTTGGTGATCATGACCTCTCAGGACTGTCTCCAGCAGTCCCGGGAGTAGGCCCAGGCGAGTGAGGCCCTTAGGGCACAAACGGAATGGGGTGCTCACTGCTAAGGTCACGTGAGGATCAACCCTGCATGCGCACAGCCCTGACAGTGGAGGTCTCCTGAGATTTGTGCCTCAGGTACCTTACTAGGTGCCTCATCATAGTCCCAGCCCTGGCTGCAAGGATTAAGTGAGTTAATCCACACAATTTACGTAGTGCCTGGCACATGTAGGCTTTCCATCCAGGCTAGCCATTATTATCATTTCATAGTTGTGCCTTCTTGCTTCGGGAACTGTGTTAGGATGCAGAAAGGCTTGTTCATTTCCTTTTTAAACAAACACAGCAGGATGTGCACAAACACAAAAAATGCACATAACTTTATGTATTCTTATATTTTTACAAATTCTATGTTATATGTTCTTATACATATATAATTATGTATATATCTGATAAATATATATTATTCCTTCAATCGAGCACTGTATCCTTGAGGGAGTCCCATTACAAGGCTGGTCATTGATTTCAGCGATACTGTTATTTCTCACATTTCTGTAGCTTCTTCTTGGGAATTGTCTGGACTACCTTCCTTCGACCAGTCTCGACAATGGCATATTTTCACTACTTGAGGGTGGACTTCATTTGGTAAAATAAACTAAAGGTCATTTATAACCACATCTGGGGACTAGGTGGATGATCCACCTGAGGAATGGTATCTGGGCTCAAAAACCATAAAGTTAAGAGTTGGTTTCTTTTTTTTATTTAAAAAAAAATTTTTTTTTTTCAACGTTTATTTATTTTTGGGACAGAGAGAGACAGAGCATGAACGGGGGAGGGGCAGAGAGAGAGGGAGACACAGAATCAGAAACAGGCTC
>NW_024412396.1:28671516-28701497 GCF_014898765.1 Herpailurus yagouaroundi | reverse complement strand
TTAAAAAAAAATTTTTTTTTTCAACGTTTATTTATTTTTGGGACAGAGAGAGACAGAGCATGAACGGGGGAGGGGCAGAGAGAGAGGGAGACACAGAATCGGAAACAGGCTCCAGGCTCTGAGCCATCAGCCCAGAGCCTGACGCGGGGCTTGAACTCCCGGACCGCGAGATCGTGACCTGGCTGAAGTCGGACGCTTAACCGACTGCGCCACCCAGGCGCCCCCTTTTTTTTTTTTTTAATTTTTTTTTTCAACGTTTATTTATTGAGAGTTGGTTTCTTACAGGACATAATATACTTGCTCTAGAGATCACTCCAAAAGATTTTTCTTTTTTTTTTTTTAATTTTTTTTTTTTAACGTTTATTTATTTTTGAGACAGAGAGAGACAGAGCATGAACGGGGGAGGGGCAGAGAGAGAGGGAGACACAGAATCGGAAACAGGCTCCAGGCTCTGAGCCATCAGCCCAGAGCCTGATGCGGGGCTCAAACTCACGGACCGCGAGATCGTGACCTGAGCTGAAGTCGGACGCTTAACCGACTGTGCCACCCAGGCGCCCCCAAAAGATTTTTCAATATCACTGTACTACTAGAATAGCCTTTCAAAGTGACTACTGAAAGGATAATCCTCTGTAAGAGTGGGATGGAGTCTATTATTGCTAAACAAATTCACTGGCCCACCTTACAGGTAGATTACACACACCCACCCAAGGACAGCAGACTTGCTCTAGCCAATGAGATGTGAGAAAAGTGATGTGGGTCACTTTACGGCTGACGCATCAAGAACCAGTGCATAGTTTGCCATATGCTTTCTCTCTGCCAGTTTGTCCAAATGAAGCAATTTACTGCGAACCACCTTAATTGATTCAATTGATTCAGAGGTTTTAACGAAAGGCATAGTGGCCATACCCTGATTTGTTCCTTGCCTTATGGCCAAGTTGATTACAGCTTTGCCACTTAAAGGCCTTTCAATTTTATGGTTTGCTGGTTTCGTCATCTAACTCCACAAAGCTTTGAATTTTTGGACTGTCTGTTCCTTTCATCACACACCAGACAGAGGCAATATTCTGCACTTGATCTTAGCCAAAAGGCCGAGAAGCGATAGAGGCAATATTCTGGATAGAGGATGCTGTGACTGCCAGGATCCCTGATGAAAGTGACATGGTGTGGAGTGGCAGCTGATCCGTAAAGGATATGTGGTGGGAATATCCACCAACATAACCCCCAAGAATGTTTGTTGTAACCCCCTTTGTTGTTGTAGCCCCCAAGAATGGGAGGAGAGGACCTTTTGCTATTGCAACAAAACCTGGTTTATACGGACTGATATAAAGAGGTCTAGGAATTGGTATGTGCATTAGTTTCTTCAGTCTGCCTTAATAAATTGCCACAAACTAGGTGACTTAAAACAACGGAAATTTATTCTCTGGCACTTAGTGTTAGAGACTGGAAGTTCAAAATCAAGGTGCCAGCAGGGTTGGTGGTTCCCAATGGAGGCCCAAGGAGAATCTGTTCCATGCTTCTTAGCTAGTGCTGGTGGTTTCTGTCCTCAGTGTCTCTTGACTTGTAAATGCATCGCTCCAAACTCTATCTGCATCTCTCCGTGGCCTTCTCTCTTGTGTGTCTCTGTCTTCCCACGGTATTCTCCTCTTCGTCTATGCCCCAATTTCCTACATACCAATCACTGGATTAGGGTCGACCCTAATCTAGCTTGAACTCATCTTTCCTTGATTACGTCTTCAAATATCCTACTTCCCAATAAGACCATATTCTAAGGTTCCAGATAGGTTTAGGGGACACTATTCAATGCAGTAGAGTTTATTTGTGTCAGAGTCAGTCTCACCTTTTTTAAAAATTTTAAATAATCTCTTATTTACCTTTTTCCCAGCTTTATCGAGATATAATTTATATACAATGTATAACTTTAAAGTGTACATTGTAATTGTTTGATACACTACTATACTGTGAAATTATACTACAGAAGGATAATTACTACCTCTGTCACCTCATGTAATTACTTTTTTTTGTATGTGTGTGGTGAGAGCATTTAAGATCTACTCTTTTAGCAACTTTCAAGTATCCAATATACTATTGTTAACTGTGTCACCCTGCTGTACATTCAATCACCAGAATTTATTCATCTTATAACTGGAAGTTTATAGCCTTTGACCAACATCTCCCCATTTCCCTCACCATCCAGCCCCCGGCAACCGCCATTCCATTCTGTTTCTGTGACTTAGATTTTTTTAGTTTTCACATGTAAGTGATATACAGTGTTTGTCTTTCTCTGACTTATCTCACTTAACATGGTTCCCTTAAGGCCCATCATATTATCACAAATGGCCAGATTTCCTTTTTTCTCATAGCTGAATAATTCTCCATTGTATGTATATAACACATCTTCTTGATCCATTCATCCACAGATGAACACTTAGGTTGTTTCCATCACTTGACTATTGCAATGAAGTGCAGACCACTCTTTGAAATCCTGATTTCATTTCCTGTGGATATATATACTTTTAATTTTTTGAGGACCCTCCACACTGTTTTCTGTAATGGCTGCACCATTATACATTCCCACCAAAAGCAAATAAGGGTTCCCCTTTCTCCACTTCTTAACCAACACATATTATCACTTGTCTTTTTGATAATAGCCGCTCTAACAGGTGTGAAGTGATATCTCATTGTGCTTTTGATTTCCATTCCCCTGATTAGTGATGTTGAACATCTTTTCACATACCTGTTGGTCATTCATATGTCTTCTCTGGAAAAATGTCTACTCAGTCCCTCTGCCCATTTTTTAATCAGATTTTCCCCCTTCTTTGAGTTCTTTATATACTTTGGATATCAACCCCTTCCCATGTGTATGGTTTGCAAATATTTTCTCCTATTCCATAGGTTGCCTTTTCATTTTGTTGATGGTTTCTTTTGCTGGGCAGAACCTTTTTAGTTTCATGTAGACCTTCTTATTTATTTTTGCTTTTGTGGCATGTATTTTTGGTGTTGTATTTAAGAAATCATTGTCAAGACCAATGTCAACGAGCTTAGTCCCTATGAAATATTGTTTTCAGGAGTAGAATTTAGTGATTCATTACTTGCATATAACACTCAGTGCTCAACACAATAGTTTCATTCTTTTGCATGTGATTATTCAATCTTCCCAACACCATTTATTGAAAAGATGATCTTTTCCCTATTAAGTATTCTTAGCTCCCTTGTCAAATGTTAGTTGATGGTATATAGTAGGGTTTATTTCTTGGCTCTTTATTTGGTTCCATTGGTCTGTGTGTCTATTTTTATGCCATACTGTTTTGATTACTATAGCTTTGTAACAGAGTTTGAAATCAGGAAGCATGATGCCTCCAGCTTTATTCTTCTTAGGATTGCTTTGGCTGTTCAGGGTCTTTTGTGCTTCATTATGAATTTTATGATTTTTTTATATTTCTATGAAAAATGACATTGGAATTTTGATAGGGATTGCACTGAATCTTCAGATGGTTTGGGGTAGTATGGACATTTCAACAATATTAATTCTTCTGATCTATTCACATAGACTATCTTTCCATTTATTTGTGTCTTCAATTTCTTTCATTGAAGTCTTAGTTTTCAGTGTACAGCTCCTTCACATTCTTGGGTAAATTTATTCCTAAATATCTTCTTGTTTTTGATACTCTTGTGAATAATTTTCTTTATTTCTTTTTATGCTATTTCAGTGTTTTGTATAAAAACACAATGGATATCTGTATGCTGATTTTGTATCTTGCTACTTTACTGCTTAGCAAGTTGATTAGTTCTAACAGTTTTCTGTGTGTGAGATCTGTAGAAATTTTCTTTATCCGAGATCATATCATCTTCCAATGGAGACAATTTACTTCTTCCTTTCTGATTTGGATACCTTTCATTTCTATTTCCTGCCTGACTGCTCTGGCTAGGACTTCAGTACCATGTTGAATAGGAGTGGTGAGAGTGAACACCCTTGTTTTGTTCCTGACCTTAGAAGAAAAGCTGTCAGTCTTTCATCACTGAGGATGATGTTAGCTTTGGGCTTGTCATATATGACCTTTATCATGTTGAGGTACATTCCTTCTATACCCAATCTGTTGAGTTTTAATCCTGAAAGGATGTTGTATTTTGTTAAATGCTTTTTCTGCCTCTATTGAGATGATCATATGATTTTCATCTCTCATTCTACTAATGTGATGTGTCACATATATTGATTTGTTGCACCATCCCTGCATTCCAGGATAAATCCTTTTTTTTTTTTAATTTTTTTTTAACGCGTATTTATTTTTGAGACAGAGAGAGACAGAGCATGAACGGGGGAGGGTCAGAGAGAGGGAGACACAGAATCTGAAACAGGCTCCAGGCTCTGAGCTGTCAGTACACAGCCTGATGTGGGGCTCGAACCCACAGACCACGAAATCATGACCTGAGCCAAAGTCGGCTACTTAACCGACTGAGCCACCCAGGCGCCCCATTGTGTGTGATCCTTTTAATATGCTGTTGAATTTGGTTTGCTAATATTTGGTACAGAAGTTTTGCATCTATTCACCAGGGATACTGGCCTGTAATTTTCTTATCTTGTAGTATTTTATCTAGCTTTGGTAGCAGGGTAATGGTGGCCTTTTCAAATGAGTTTGGGAGTATTCCCTCCCAATTTTCAATTTTGGAAGAGTTTGGGAAGGATCAGCATAAATTCTTTAAATGTCTGGTAGGATTCATCAGGGAAATCATCTGGTCTTGGGCTTTTCCTTGTTGGGAGGTTTTTGGTTACTGATTCAATCTCCTTATTCTTTATTGGTCTGTTCAGATTTTCTATTTCTTTATGATTTAGTCTTGGAAGGTGGTATGTTTCCAGTAATTTATCCAGTTCTTCTAGGTTATCCAATTTGTTGGCATATAATTTTTTCATAGTAGTCTCTTATGATCCTTTGTGTTTCTGTGGTATGAGTTGCAATGTCTTCTTTCATTTCTAATTTTATTTGAGCCTTCTCTTTCTTTTCTTCGTCTAGTGAAGGGTTTGTCAGCTTTACTCATCTTTTTTTTTTTTTTTAATTTTTTTTTTCAACGTTTATTTATTTTTTGGGACAGAGAGAGACAGAGCATGAACAGGGGAGGGGCAGAGAGAGAGGGAGACACAGAATCGGAAACAGGCTCCAGGCTCTGAGCCATCAGCCCAGAGCCCGACGCGGGGCTCGAACTCACGGACCGCGAGATCGTGACCTGGCTGAAGTCGGACGCTTAACCGACTGCGCCACCCAGGCGCCCCGACTTTACTCATCTTTTAAAAACCAGCTGTTAGTTTCACTGATCTTTCCTATTGTTTCTCTGGTCTCTATTTCATTTATTTCTTGCTCTTATCTTTGTTATTTCCTTCCTTCTGCTAACTTTAGGCTTAATTTGTTCTTTTTAAAAAATTCCTTGAAGTTTAAGGTTAGGTTATTTAGGATCTTTTTGTTGTTGTTGTTGTTTTGTTTTGTTTGTTTTACATGTTGCTATAAACTTCCCTCTTGGAACTGCTTTTGCTGTATCTCGTAAGTTTGGGGATATTGTTTTTTTTTTTTTTTTTTTTCGTTTCAAGATGTTTTTTATTAACCTTCTGATTTCTTCTTTGATACATCGGTTTGCTGTTCGGGAGTGTGTTAACTTCCACATATGTGCGAATCACCCAGTTTTCCTCCTGTTATTGATTTGTAGTTTCATACCATTGTGGTTGGAAAAGATTCTTTTTATAATTTCAGTCTTCTTAAATTGGCTAAGACTTATTTTGTGACCTATTATTTGTCATGTCTTAGAGATTGTAACATGTACACTTAAGAAGAACATGTATCCTGCTGCTGTTGGATGGAATGTTCTGTATATGTCTATTAGATCCATTTAGTCTAAAGTATAGTTCAAGTCCAACATTTCCTTATGAATTTTTTGTCTGGGTGAGTTATGCATTTTTGAAAGTGGGCTGCTAAAGCCTGCTACTATTATTTTATTGTTGTTTATTTCTCTCATCAGGTCTGGTAATATTTGCTCAATATATTTAGGTGCTCTAATGTTGTATAGGTTTATGATGGTTATGTCCTCTTAATGATTGACCCCCTTCATCATTATATAATGACCGTTGTCTCTTGTTACAGGTTTTGGCTTAAATCGTTGCTCTTTAATTGATATTACATTGCTTATAAAAAGATTTTTATTATGCTCCTACTATGTTTTAGACATTGCGTTTTCCCTGTTGATCTACACAATTATCCTGAGGTAAGAAGTGTTATTGTCCTTTCATAAGTGAAAAATTAAGGCTCAGCAGATTGATTGAGTTTTCCAATGTCCTATAGCAAAGCACATGGCAGAAAAAGAACTGAACCTGATGCTTTGCCATTAAGCCACAGCTATCCACATAGAAGCTACTCAAATGCAAGGCTAGTTCCAAAGGTTGAAATTTAAATTCTTTGTGCATCTTCATGAAATGCTATTATGATAGAATGAAAGGAAACAATTTGTTCTTCTCTTAGCTCCTCTAAATGAAAGCAAAGGACAGACTTTCAGACTGAATCTCAATCACTGTGTGTGTGTGCCTTTTACTTGTTTGAGCCATGGTCATTATTATCCCAAACAGGAGCTCAGCTGTAGGCAGCAATGACTAGGCAACAGGCATATCTAAAACTCACTTGTTAAGAAGAGATCCAGCACCATCCCTGTTCTGCAATGTTCACATACAAACACAGGCATACCTCAGAGATATTGCAGGTTTCATACCAGACCACTGCAATAAAGTGGATACCACAATAAGGCGAGCCAAATGAATATTCTGGTTTCCCAGGGCATATAAAAGTTATGTTTACACTATCCTGTAGTCTATAAGTGTGTAGTGGCTTTATGCCTAAGAAAACAGCGAACATACTTTAAGTGAAAAATACTTCATGATAAAAAATGCTAACCGTCATCTGAGCTTGTAGCAAGTCATAGTCACTGATCACAGATCACCACAGCAAATATAATAATGATGGAAAAGCTTCGAATATTGCAAGAATTACCAAAATGTGACACAGAGACGTGAAGTGAGCAAACGCTGTTGGAAAAATGACACAAATAGACTTGCTCAAGGCAGGGTTGCCAGAAACCTTCAGTTTGTAAAAAAAAACACAAAAAAACAAAAAAACTGCAGTATCTGAGAAATGCAATAAAAATGCACGATAAAACAAGGTATGCCTGTGTGAAGCAGATGTTTTCAAAATCTTTTTATTAAACAAAAAGTGCTACATTGAGAAAAATTAATAGCTAACGCGTTGCATATATCTTATATTTGACCACTTGATTCTGAATGGTTTCTTTTTAAAAATATTTTACGGGTTTTATCTGAGTTTCCTTAACCAGATTGCAATTTCCTGTGGGTGACAGTCCCACACATTGTCAGAATCCTAGCAGGAATGAGAATAATTGCTATTATTTATCTGCTCTTGCTATGTGTTAGAAATGTGCTAACCACTTTACATACAGTATCTTATTTAATACTTACAACAATATTCTGAGTCACAAGCTATTATTATCCCCATCTTAAATATGTGAATTTGAGGCTTCATTAGGTAGTTGTTTCTCTTAGGTCTCACAGCTCATGGGTGGCTGAGTAGTGAGTCTCAGTGTTCCTGACTTAATCCTATGAATACTCTTCCTTTAGAATGCATAGTGTCATCCTTATCCCTTACTTAAAATGAGTCACAGCAAAAATAGTCTGCCTGGAAAGTCTTCTTGCTTTCTGACTATCCCTGCCAAGATTTTGCCTACTCTGTCTTTTCCATTAAATACCTTTAGGCCTACTTCCATGAAAACTTTCCCAGTAACCACAGGCAATCTCTCTCTTTTCTGTCTTGTTGATTATTCCTCCGAAAATATCTCAAATTGGTTTCCTTATTGCTATTGTGACTGCCCTAATTCAAGCCTCCATCTTCTTTCTCCATGTTTCCAGAAATAACCTCTTAAACAAAAAGTGATTAATTTGGGTTTCCCAAAGGGTCTACTATAAAGTGAATGTTTGTGTCCTCCAAGATGTATATGTTGAAACTTAATTCCCAATGTCACGGAATCTGGAGTTCTCATGCATGGAGTTAGTGCTCACATGAGAGAGATTCCAGAGCTCCCTCACCCCTTCTCCATGTGAGAACCTAGTGCAAAGTCTGCCATCTATGAATCGGGAAGCAGGCTCTCATCAGACATGGAATCTGCCAGTGCTTTGATGTTGGACTTCCCAGTCTCCAGAACCATGAGAAAAAGATTCTGTTGTTTATAAGCCACCCAGTCTATGGTATTCCATTACAGCAGCTCAAACAGACGAATACAGGCTCAACAGATAGAATTCAGGGGGTGGTCTGTGAACTTTAATAATAAAAATTACATCTTTATCTTCACCAACCTCAAATGGAAATTTAGCATTTCTTTCCATTTCATTTAGCATTTCTTTTCATTACATTTCCAGAGGTAGACAACACACAACAGTAGCATTAACCCTCTGACTTGGTTCCCCATAGAAACCAGATATTTTCCATCACATTACAAGCTATTGCAAACATCTGAACATTTCATTTATGTTCATCTACTTTATAATTATAGACCCACTATGAGATCTTATATAATCAGTTAATAAAGGAGTACATATATAACTTTATCACAAATGTTTTTTTCTAAAAAATATTCTGATACACTGTATTTCAATAGGATTACTTTCCTTTGTAATTTGAACACATCCTGAAGAGGAGAGCATACGCTTCAGGAAGCTACCAAACAGGTCTAAGGCAGAAAAGTTGAAGAATCTCAGTTCTAAATGAATTCCCTGCTTTGACTACTGTGCCAAGAGTAGCATTTTCCATACTACGGCTAGGAAGTTAATTTAAAAATATAAATGGGCTCATATCACGCTCTTAGTCAAAACCTCTCATAGTTTGTCATTCTACTTTGTAGAGAACAAAAACATCTTAAAACAGCCTGTGAAGCTTGCGTGCTTTGGGCCTGCCCATCTTTCCAGTTTTGTGTGTGGCCTTCTTCCCTTCCCCACACAAGCCTTCCCTAATTTTGTGGAAGCTCCAAGTTCTCTTATGCCTTACAGCTTCATTTATACAACTCCCCGGAGTATTTTTTTCCCCCATTTTCTCCATAGGCTGGTTTCTTCTCTTCCTTTAGGAGTCAGCTGAAATATTGCCTCTTTGAAGAGTCTTTACTGACCGCTTCATCCAATAATGACTTCCCTCATCATGTTCTTTCAGAGCACCCTGTTCTTTCCATTTGCAGAAAAGCGCTTCTCACAATTTATAATGACAAGCGTCGTTTATTTATTTGCTGTTTGATATATGTCTTTCCTTTTAGGCACTATGCTCTATGAAGGCAGAAACTGTATCCGCTTTATCCACTGTATGATCAGTGGCAGACACAAAGTAGACACTCAGATAACTGCTGAAGGAGTTCTCAAACAATCTTACTCAATAAATATTCTATTCAACTAATATTTATTTACTGAGTACCTAATTTGCCGGGCATAGGTCTGGATATTTGGGATAATAAAGGAACAAAATATACAAAGATTCCTGTCCTTGTGGACCTTATGTAATATTCTAGGCTTCTAATTCAGACTCAGATGAAAAAACACACACCAATTAAACTGGAAAAAATATACGAACAAGTAGTTTTTAAATGTCAGGCAACAGGTAGGACAGGACAGTGACCTGTGAGACAAGGGAGATAAGGTAAGCCCCGTGATTGTCCCAGTTGACTGTTTAAAAAAGGGGTCCCTGGGTGGTTCAGTTGGTTAAGCATCCGACTTCGGCTCAGGTCATGATCTCACAGGTCATGAGTTTGAACCCCACATCAGGCTCTCTGCTGTTAGCACAGAGTCTGCTTCAGAGCCTCTGTCCACTCCCTTCCCCACTTGCTCTCTCTCTCTCTCTCTCTCTCAAAAGTCAATGTTTAAAAAAAAAAAAGGGAAAAATGTTTTTAGACCACGGCACAGGGAGGGGCTGCCCAAACAGAGTTCAGGGATCTCCCTGAGTTGAAGAGAGAGTAACAGAGAATAAAGTGCTACACAGACACAGAATGAGAGGGAGACAGAAAGTGTGAGCTCTGGAGGTTTCCAGAGGATTCCTCTTGAGTCATTAGCTGAATACTGATCAGCACATATGTGGGAGAAAACTGCTTGAAGCTGTACAAAAAAATTCAGAAAGGATCAACTGAAATAATCCCTAGTGATCACGTAGGGCCGGAAAAGTTTGTGCCTCCACGATCTCATAACAGATGGGGGATTGACCAGAGTCCTAAAAAGGGTATTGCTTCAGAAGGGGTACTAAATCAGCCTAGGTTAAAGGCTGTTGTGGACCCACCTGCCAGTGTTCAAAAGTAAGCCTTGAATAGATCAAACACTTCTAAGTAACTTAATTGCACTACAGAACAAAACCCCCAAAGATTAAAGGGAATACAAAAAAATTCCAGTATGCCACAATGTCTAGAATCCAATAAAAAAAAAATCAGGCATGTAATTAAGTGTGAAAAAAAAAAATCTCTCCCTTATAAGGAGAAAAATTAATCCAAAGAAAAAGACCCAGAATTGACACAGATGATAAAAATTAATAGATAAGGAGGTTTGTTGTTAAAATAGCTATTTTAAATATTGTCCATACAATCAAGAAGATAGAAGAAAGCAAAAAATAATAGAAAGAGACATGGAAGATATTTAAAAGACCCAAATCACATCTCTGGAGATAAAAAAAAAAAAATACATTGGATGGAATTAACAGTAGATTTAGACACCGCAGAAGAAAAGATGAGTGAATTTGAAAACGACAATAGGAACTCCTCAAAATTAAGTACAGAGAGAAAATAGGCTGATAAAATATGAACACAGAATATTAAGCTAGAAGACAACTTGAAGGGCCTGAATACACATGTAATGGGGGTCTCGAAAGGAGAGGAGGTAAGTTGTGGGTGGAGAAGAAGGAAGAAACAATATCTGAAGCCATAGTGGCTGAAAGAGACATAATGACTGATGAAAACAACAAGTCCACAGGTTCAAGTAACCCAGCAAACCTCAAATGAAGCAACATGAATCAAACTATACCAATATACAGCATAAAGAAATTGCTTATATAGTATTTGAGTGGGAGAATTCTATATATAATTGGTATATAGAATTTGAGTGAGAGAACAGAAAAGAAAGCATTGTAGTTATAGAGAATGTTAGAAGGTAGTAAATTTTATAAGGAAATGGAAAGTAAAGCAGGGTAAAAGAGATTATGAATGTGTGTGTGTGCAGTGGGGGTGGGGAACAGATTACAATAATTGGGCTTAATTGAGAAGGTAATTAATCTTTGGGTAAAAACTTACAGAAAGAAAGGGAGGCACTGACTTGCACTGGAAAGGAGCACTCAGAATGCTGGTGTGGAGAACACGGAGTACTTTTGGGGAGTCAAGGGAGGAAGCAGAGATTGCCCTGGAGTCTACCGCTGCAATCTAAGAGAGAGGTGGCAGTGGTTCAGAAGTGGTGTGAAGTAATATAATTCTAGATAAACGGTACTTGAATGTAGACTCACCAGGAATTTATGACAGACTGGAGATAGGATATGAATGCAAAAGAACTTGTAAGGATAATTCTTAAAGTTGTGGGACTGAACAAGTAGAACAAGTAGAAAGAAGCTGTTCCCATTTCAGCTGGTGAAAGCTGCAAGGAGAGAAGTTTTGGGGGTGAGATCAAGAATACAGGTTCGGTTTGAAATTAAAATGCTACCAGTGGGATATACAGTGCTGGCGTTTGAGAGAGATGTAGATGAGAGCTATAAATTTGGGAGTCAGGGCCCTACAGATGGTAGATAAAGCCTTGGGAAGGAATAAGATCATCAAGAGAGCATGTTTAGATAGAAAAGAGAGGGACAAGGACTGAACCCCAGGACACTTCTGGCTTCTGTAGAGCCAGAAAAGGGATTTTAGATGGAGTAGCCTGTGAAAGTGGGGGCTGCTGAGAGCCAAATGCTGAAGAAAATGCTTCAAGGCATAAGGAATCATTAACCATGTCAAATGCTACCAGTAGGCCACGTCCGATGAAACTGAGAATTGACTTAGTTAGATTTAGCCAACTGCAGCCCTCAGCAACCTTGGTGAGAGAAGGTTTAAGAGAATGGTGGGAGTGAAAGTCTCACTGAAAAGGTTGAAGAGCAAATTGGGGGGCACGTGGGTGGCTCAGTCAGTTGAGCACCTGGCTCTTGATATTGGCTCAGGTCATGATCCCAGGGTTGTGGGATCGAGCCCCATGTTGGGCTCTGCACTGAGTGTGGAGCCTGCTTAAGATTTTCTTCTCTCCTTCCATCCCTCCCACCACTCGTGCTCTTTCTCTCTAAAACAATAATGAAAAAAAAAAAAAAAGAGCAAATGGGGCCTCCTCCTCCTTCATGAACAGTTCAGTCTTAAAGAGATTGGTGGGACTAACTAAGCACGGGGGGCTCCACACTAGGTCAGAGGCCCAGGGTGGGATGTCAGAGCTTAAGCAGGGTGAGGAGAGCATCTGTACAGGGGATAGGAGTGTAGGAGCCCAAGTGGGAGGCGAATGCATGCATGTTGGGAGGAGAGGCCATGGAATATGGGACCTTGGTTCCCTACAGGAGAGTTGACCAAATAAGGACAAGGGGAGCCAGGGCCCTCTCTGTCAGTGAAGGAAGTTACAAATACAGGAAGTGGAAAAGCTAGAATGTACTGTGGTGTAGGACAGGACCTGGTGGTGTCGGTGTGAACTCATGCTTACATATACATGGATACACAAAGAAAGAAAGAAATGCAGATGTAAAAGTGTGTGTGTGTGTGTGTGTGTGTGTGTGTGTGTGTGTGTGTAGTATTCTCTAACTCCGTCCACTGAGAGGAACTAAGAGTAGCAACACCTCAAACGTTTCAGTAATGACAACACCTAGCATCCAGAGTTTCATTTCTAAACACCATTCTCATAGGAACAAGTGCTCTTGGAGAAAGGATGATTCTAGGGCTGGGGCAGGAAAATAACAAGAGGCCCCTACACCATCATCTTTTTGTACCAAACACTAAGGAGGCACTCAAACAATGATGGAGTCATGTCAAAAGGACACGGTAGCTAGCTTCTCAGTCTGTGCCAATTAAAACATCAAAATAATTGATGGCAGTAGCAGATTATAAACCACCGAATAAAAGAGGAAACCATGAGTCCATACCAATATAATTAAATACGTTTTTAAAAATAGAATGTTTGTGGGGCGCCTGGGTGGTTCAGTCGGTTAAGCATCCGACCTCGGCTCAGGTCACGATTTTGTGGTTTATGGGTTCGAGCCCCACACTGGGCTCTGTGCTGACAGGTCAGAGCCTGGAACCTGCTTCAGATTCTATGTATCGCTCTCTGTGCCCCTCCCCTGCTCACACTTTGTCTCTTTCTCCCTTAAAAATAAATGAACATTGAAAAATTTTTTTAATAAAAGAATAAAATGTTTGTTGAGGGGTAGGATAGTTATAGATCTCAAGGTCCCTCCCCCCAAATACAAATGTTTCTGAACTACAAAAGACAAAAGAACTTTACGTGAAGAAACTTGAAAATAACACCTTAATTAAGTAATCAAAGTTAACATCACAGTGACAATTTGAAATCACATGTCACTGATAGGATGCAATGAGACAAATATCCCCATCAATTCTATATTAATGCCCCAGTTTTGTTAACTGAATTTAATCATGAAGAAATACTAGACAAACCCAAATTGAGTGGTATTCCACAAAACAGACGGCCCATAATCTTCAAAAGTGCCAAGGTCATGAAAGTCAAGGAAGTCTATGGACAGGACAACTAAATGCAACACATGATTCTGAACTAGGTTCTTTTGCTAAAAGGGATATTATTATTATTAGGGTGATTTGCAATACTTAAATGAGGTCTGAGGATTAGAAAGTAGCAACATATCAATGTTAACTTTCTAATTCTGATGACTGTACTTTATGATTATGTAGAAGAATGTTTTTACTTACAGAAAGTACACACTAAAGTATTTGGAAGTGATGGGGCAGCTGTTGACAACTTATTTTCAAATGGTTCAGGGGAAAACAAAATTCTTTGTACTATATTCGCAACCCTGTTGTACCTTTGAGATTACTTCCAGAGGAAAAATAATGTTTCAAAAGAAAGGGAAAATCAGAGGTAGTGAATACAGACAACTTTTTCAAGAAGCTCTGCAAAGCAGAGTAAACAAATGAGGCAGCTGCTGGGAGAGGAAGTGGGCAAGTCAAGAGAAAAAAATTAAAAATTTTATTTAAGGGGGTGCCTGGGTGGCTCAGTCAGTTAAGCATCTGATTTTGGCTCAGGTCATGATCTCACGGTTCGTGAGTTCAAGCCCTATGCTGGGCTCTGTGCTGACAGCTCAGAACCTGGAGCCTGCTTCAGATTCTGTGTCTCCCTCCCTCTCTCTCTCTGCCCCTCCCATGCCCATGCTCTCTCTCTCAAAAATAAACATTAAAAAATTTTTTCTTCAAGATGGAGAAATAACACTGTGTCTGTACATTGTTGGAGCTGATGAAACAGAGAACCAAGACTGATGATTTAGGATGGGCATATGGTGGAGTGTGTCCTTAGGCAGGGAGATGACATCTGTTGCACAGGTAAAGGAATTACATTTGATAAGCGTGTGCATGTCCCCAGACTGACCACTGCTGACGCCCAGCTATCCAGCAATCTCTCCAAATGAGACCGGGGCTGAGGACACCAGAGGAAAGAAAGGGTCACTCCACACAGTCCCAACAAAGGCTGCCACACTATGATTTTAGCCTCTGAAAACATAGGGAGCCACCCTAGGCAGATACCATGACAGCTCTGAGAAGCAGGTGTTAGGGTAAAAGTCAGACCCAAGAATTTAAACAGTATGTAAGGATATACACCTGTCTTCATTACATTCTGAAATCGAGACGCATTTTAAAATTGATGTCGCAAAATGCTTGCAAGCCATCGGGCAAAGAAGTAAGCACTGACAGGTGGTTACTGCCTATGTATGCGGGAAGTCTCATGTGTGAGATGGCAATCAACTCTCTCAGTTGAGTTGCCTGCACTAAAGTCACCACCCAAAGTTGACTTAACTTTAACTTGTTGCTTTAAAGGACCTCAAAGATTGTGCTGGGATGGAGGCTTGAAATAGGAAGTTATTATGAACATTGAACATCGCCCGTCATAGGCCTGGTGACGTGCCTGAAGGCAAAGAAACTGCCAACCTCTGGAAGAGACAGAATTTCCAAAGTAGGAGAGATTGGTGTGACATTTGTCTAGAAAGGTCTTTTGCTCAGGTCAAAAGCAACTGGCTACTTTTAAGCCTTCATTTTTCTTTGAACCATTAATATGTAATTCATGTAAGAAAAAATGCAAATGTTCAGTTTAACACTAGTGAATGTAGAAGAAACCTCAGTATTCTTTGACATGCTTCTCAACATCATGGTGTCTGCATCACTGTGGGTGGCCATAATTGAGTAGAAAGGATCTTTCCTGGGTGTGAGGAGTACCCGGGGTCAAACTTTGATTGCAATACTACAGAAAGTAAAATTGTACGGATAAATATCTACTATTTTTTATTTATAAAATAATGAGTGAATATTCTAAGTCCTCTTCCCCTCTCCTCTTCTCCAAGGGTGGTATTAAACTACTGTTGTATCTATAGGATCTTTTTTTTAATTTTTTTTTCAACGTTTATTTATTTTTGGGACAGAGAAAGACAGAGCATGAACGGGGGAGGGGCAGAGAGAGAGGGAGACACAGAATCGGAAACAGGCTCCAGGCTCCGAGCCATCAGCCCAGAGCCTGACGTGGGGCTCGAACTCACGGACCGCGAGATCGTGACCTGGCTGAAGTCGGACGCTTAACCGACTGCGCCACCCAGGCGCCCCTATAGGATTTTTTTTAAAGGAAATAGAATGATATTTTTGAAATTAATAACTTCAAAATAGTCACCAAAAAAGTACATTTATTTAATAAAAAAGAAAGACACTGAAAAGCGTCACCCAAAATAGTTACATTTTTAAAAAGGGAGACTTCATCTGGCCTGAAAACTGGGCTATCCAGAGAAATTCATTTTCTAGGGATTTCAAATCATCAAGGTTTAACAGTACTTCTGTAGCCCCTAGGTACAATGTGTAAGGCTAAGCATGTGTGTGGTGCTTAACAAATACCTACTGAATTTTTAAAAGTTATATCAACTGTCACAAAAATGAAGTGCCAAGCTCAATTATTAATGTATGTGTGAATTCAATTTAAAATTTTTTGCTTCATTATACACAAATTGAAAGAATTAGGACTGGCCAATGCTGAACACAACCCTTTCCTCTTTAAGTCCTTTGACATACTGTACTGATTTTATAGTCCCTGAAAATTCTCTCAATTGGCCTATGAGGAGGACAGTATCTTATTCTCCCTAATAAATCAAATGCAAGCATTTTGGGGAAGAGATGTTAAAACTTTCATTTCAAATGCTGGAGAAAAGCTTCAAAAACCCCAAACTTAGGATGTATGTCCCCTCTCTAGTACCAAGTGTGATGTCTAACTGGTCTTTTGTCAGTACCATTTTTTTTTTCATGATTGGTACAATTCTAATCTTTTATGAATCAATCATCAGAAAGATGATTTCTTCCTCTCTCTCTCTCTCTTTCTCTCCCTTTGCCCCTCCCCCAGCCTCTAAGAAAAAGGAACCTTTGTCTTTAATTCAATAATTTACACATATTTGTCGGTTATGAAAATCGGGTCTATTTTTATGTTGAACTGTTTTAAAAAGGTGTACTATAAACGCTGGCTACTTATAATCATACGTATGACATGAAACTATTCGCCCGTCCTCTCTTCATTTTTGCATTTCAGTGAAACTTGTCCTGTGATCACAGTTTTATTTAGCCAGTTATATTCAGGCTTGCAATTTCCCAAACCATAAATGTCACTGAAAATGTCACATGGAGTATAGCTCCTGATGTCCTGTTATATGACATTCTTAGCACATGAACTTGAAGTTATCCACTCAAAAAGAGTTTCTGGAATGCCTGAGTACTCCACTGCCCTGACGGATGCAGACAGGTGAATGACATGGTCTTTGACTTTGAGGACTGTAGTCTAGTTGGAAAAATTTGTTTGATGAAAATGGTCAGGATGGCAAGAGATTCACGGACAAATGGGGATTGGAGCTGACCCTTAAAAGGGGAGTAAGATTTGGACAGGGTCTTAGTCAATTCAGGTTCTGTAACAAAATATCATAGAATGAGTGGATTATAAACAACAGAAATTTATTCCTCACAGTTCTGGAGAGTGGAAAGTCTAAGAACAGAGTGCTGGCAGATTCGGCATCTGGCAGGGGTCCACTTCCTGGTTCAAAGATGTTTTCTTACTATTACCTCCCATGATGGAAGGGATGAGGGACCTCCCTGGGGTCTCTCTTTTTTTTTTTTTTAATTTTTTAAAATATTTATTTATTTATTTATTTATTTATTTATTTATGAATGAGACAGAGAGAGACAGAGCATGAGCAGGGGAGGGGCAGAGAGAGAGGGAGACACAGAATCTGAAGCAGGCTCCAGGCTCTGAGCTGTCAGCACAGAGCCCGACGTGGGACTCGAGCCCACGGACCGCGAGATCATGACCTGAGCTGAAGTTGGACGCTCAACAGACTGAGCCACCCAGGCACCCCGTGGGGTCTCTTTTCAAAAGGGCGCTAATCCTATTCATGAAGGCTCACCCCTCCTGACCTAATCATCCTCCAAAGGCCCACCTCCAAATACCATCATATTGGGGGTTAGGATTTCAACATATGAACTTTTTTTTTTTGAGGAGTCAGGGATACAAACATTGAGTCTGTAGTAGATATGAAAAGAATAAGGAGAAAGGCAGTCTCAGTGAGGGACCCAGAATAACAAGAGAGGTGGGAATTTACAGAGCATATTCTTGGGGGAGCAAGGGGGAGTAAGGGGAGCAAGTTGGAAAGGTCTATTTGGGACAAATGAGAAATAAATTTGACGTTTTTATGTGGGGTCAATTTATGGAGCATCCAATTAGTTAAGAAGCACTCATTTCACCCACGCCCCTGGCCTTGGCTTTCTTTTTTTCTTACATCTACATTATTCTTCATTATGCTAACCATGCCCTCCGTCAGAAAGCATCTTTCCAGCCTACAATGATTCTCACTCCTCCTTAAGTATCCATTCCTTTCCCATTCATGTGGGTGTGTTAATTCCTAGGAGCAATGTTTGTGCAATGTGGTTCTATTCTAATGTCCATTGATTAGAGCTGTAGATGGCTCACTCTTGCAAGAACAGAAATGCCACTCTAGGAATATGCACTTGAAAAGGAATTAAATCAATCTATCACCTCTTCATGGAGGTGGAAGTGACATGGGATCCTGGGAG
This sequence comes from Herpailurus yagouaroundi, assembly GCF_014898765.1. NCBI lineage: Eukaryota > Metazoa > Chordata > Mammalia > Carnivora > Felidae > Herpailurus > Herpailurus yagouaroundi. The sequence goes on along the minus strand of NW_024412396.1, from coordinate 28,683,113 downwards.
CTGTGGGCAGCCATCATATCTGCCACACGGAACAGGCAGCTGAGAAATCTATTCTTGGGAAAAGAAAGAGACACACAAAGGGAGGCAGAGACATGTAACGGAGCTCTCCTGGTTTCCAATGGGCTTCCGGCTCTTATTTCTATTGCTTACCCAGCTACATTTCTGCTCTTGGAATCTGAGACACACTGTATCTTTTATAATCAATCCCCTCTTCCTGCTTAAGTGAGCTTGGGTTAGGCTCCTATTATTAGAAACCCAAGGAGCCCTAATATAGTGGTGAATAAATAGATTTACTGAAGTCCTACTGTCCTTTACTTTTGGACATGCTCTCTCAACTTGTGCTCGAAGGACAAGCTTCCTTTTATTTGTCTCTGCTCAACATCAGTGTGAGAATATTGCTGTTTCATACATCTGAGTGTCACAGTTCTACGCCCCGCTCCGTTCCTGTCGCCAGATCCCTTCCCAGCTTCCTTAAGTTTTGTCTTTACTTTCTGTCCTTGAATTAAATGCTAACAAAGAAACACAGAAAGGCTGGGAGTATAATTTATATATGCCTGAGGCTTATGAACAGATAATGGATTCATTAGCCCAATTCTCCCAGGATCTGTGATGCAAAGGGATAGGACACAAGAAGGTTTAAAAATGAATATGCTATTCAGATCCTCCTACTGTACAGCTTCTCTCTGCAGCCCAAGTTATTCTGGAGGCCACAGGAGGGATAGGGCCATGCCTGCTGATGGGACTCTGGAAGCTTCAGGGCCACTGTGTTCCCTGTCCCCTGTTTCTTGTGGCTTCAGCCACAGTGGGCTCTGTCACATGTACATACCACCACCACTGCCCTTTATAGCTTAAAGAGGTCACTACTCTGACTGCAAAATCACAAACATGGGATCTTCAGAGAGAAGCCCTCTCTTGCTGATGGGATCATGCATGCACAGCAGGTGGAGAAGCCTGAGTGCTCAGAAGCCTTTGAAGGGACTCCTGAAGGCACATACCCCAGCCCTAAACCATCTAGCTGTCAACTCTGTCAACACAGTCGCAGTTTAGCCAACAGCTGAACTAAAAATAATCTGACACTTCACCACAGCGTGCCTGCCTGGCTCTGATGTGCAGAACAAATACAGAAATACAAGCTGCTGCTGTATTTCCAACAATGTGAGGTCTAATGACATAGTGAGGGTCCAGAGATTTGGATATGAAGATTGCCTAGGAAGATCACCACCCAGGGCCCGCTTTATTAGATGAACGCTTCGTCTCTCTTGCTGTGGTGATTCCTTTGGTGTCTTCGGAAGAAGTATACAAAGGGAATTGGGGTGTGGTGCTGGCTTCTTTCTGATGATATTTGGAGATTATGCTTCTTGGCTATCTTATTTATGTCAGTGATAGGTCATGTTCATATTTTCTGTAACCGCTTCCTAGACTAGGAAGGGGGATCAAGGAGATCCTTGAGGGCAAGAGCCATGTTTTCATCTTTACCTGTCTCTGTCTCTCTAGGACCTAGCAAAGGTCTGGCAATTCAAAAAGCTGTCAGTAAAATATTTGTTAGATAAAAGAATAGATGAACAACTGACAATCAGTAAAAATCCAACCTTATGATGAGGGTCTGGGAAAGCTTCTCAAAGGATGTAATGATTGGTCTGAGCCTTCAAGGAGTCACCAGAGTTAGTAAAGCAGAGAGACAGAAAGAAGGTGAGTGAATGTTCCAGGCATTTGAAATTTCCATCAAGAGCATCAGAAGTGGCTCGGTATGGCAGGTTGGCAAAAAGAAGGGGATGAAGCTGAAAAGAGGGGCAGAGGCCAGAAGCACCTTGCATACTCTGCTAACGGTTTGGACTTTATTTTATAGGTGATGGGAGGCATGAAAAGATTTTCTGTAGGAAAGGAACATAATGAGATTTTCTTATAGAAAATTTTCATTGGCAGCAATGTGGAGGATAGTTGATGGCACGGATGGAGACAGGGTTGAGATGGGATTTCAGGGATCAACTAGGAGCCCCTTGTAGCCAGTCAGTCACTCAGGTGAGGGAGGATGGAGATCTGACTTATGGCTGAACAGGCCTATTTCTGTCTTCTCTCTCCCACTGCCAGCTTTTCATCACCTCCAGTACCATCACATCCTCCTTCGGGAGCAGATCTGAGAATGCTGAAGAGTAACAGAAAATGCCAACCACAACAGTGCCTCACAAACACTTTTATCTTAGTTGGGGTGCCCTGAAAGGCAAAGTGACATTTTCCAGAAGGTCCATGGGCAGAACCTTCCTCTGTCCCCGTCCCTCCCAAAGAAGAACTAAATGTCTCATTTTGATGTGACAATCCTTGAACAACCTCACTTCTCTCAGCAGTCACTGTGCTACTTTTTCAGCAAGGGGGTAAGAAAGAAGAGGCAAAAGGAAAAGACGAGATGAAGAAGGTGGTAAAGGAGCAAGGCAGATGGTGAGGACCCTTTATTTATCTCATTCATGAATAAAGAAGAAGAGTTAAAGCTGTTGAGAGAAGAGAAGCTGTTTACATCTTATAGCCCCATCATCAGAACTCAAAAAAGAAGATTAAAATAGATAGATGTCCATGGATGTTTGCTTAGCTTACTTATGAGGGAATACCATCTCCCCCTTCACTCTCTAGCATGTATCTGATAGGAGTTAGAAGGAACAAACCCTGGGTACCAGGCTGCCTCAGTCGGGTGAGCATGCAACTCTTGATCTCAGGGTCATGAGTTCAAGCCCCATGGTGGGTGTAAATTTTTACTTAAATTAAAAAAAAAAAAAAGGAGCAAATCCCTCCCCTAGGTTCTTAACCTTGGCTTTACATTGAAACTAAGTGATAATTAAAAACAAAACACACACACACACACATATACACACACAAACCTGATGCCTGAATCATAACTCAAGAGATTCTGACTTAATTGGTCTAGAGTGTCATTTTGGAATTGATCTTTTCACAGAGTTCCCTGAGTAATCTGAGTGTACAGGTGGGCGGAGAACTATTGTTCTAGACCAGGGGGTCAGTCAAGTTTTCAGTAAAAGGCCAGAGAGTAAACATTTTATGTTTTGAGGGCCACGTGGTCTCTGTTGTAACTACTCTGCTCTGCTGTTGTACTGGGAAAGTAGCTACAGACAATATGTAAATTAATGGCTATGTTATAATAAACCCTTATTTATAAAAATAAATGTTCTGGCTCATGAGCTTTACTTTACTGACCCTTGATCTATAAGCATACTCCAAAGGTTGGGTAGATAGTTTAGGCTGCTAACTCAGGTATGGAGAAAACAGTAAAAATATTCTAGTTTTAAAAAGAATTTGGGGGGTGCCTGGGTGGCTCAGTTGGTTAAGCGTCCGACTTCGGCTCAGGTCATGATCTCGCGGCCCGTGAGTTCAAGCCCCGCGTCAGGCTCTGTGCTGACAGCTCAGAGCCTGGAGCCTGTTTCAGATTCTGTGTCTCCCTCTCTCTCTGACCCTCCCACGTTCATGCTCTGTCTCTCTCTGTCTCAAAAATAAATAAATGTTAAAAAAAAAATTAAAAAAAAAATAAAATAAAAAGAATTTGGCACTTGGAAGAATGTTCTAGTGTTATTTTAATAAAATGAGATACATTTCTGAGTTGCACTTGATAAAATACTTTCATTTACCCACTATGCTGTTTGACTTCTCCTTAGGGAGACCATGTGTGATTTCAGTGTTTTGAAGAAAAGAAATCCAATGAGGTATAAAAGAGTGAAGAATTATAACCTGCAGTAGTGAATGGAAGGATTAATCATGACAGGATTAATCAAGAGAGACACTTAAACTTAGAGCCTAAACCAAGACAGAAAAGTTAAAACCCAAATAAGAAGACAGTCTCTACAAAGTTGGGGAGGTCAACTGGTGACCTGATATGTTTTGTGTGTTCTCCGATCTCCTTGGCTAGATCTCAGCCATGAGCCAAAGTTTTTCATTTGTTTGCTTTGCTGTTATTGTTTTGTTTTTAAGTCTACATGGAGAACCAGTTTTTTTTTTTTATTTTTTTTTCAACGTTTATTTATTTTTGGGACAGAGAGAGACAGAGCATGAACGGGGGAGGGGCAGAGGGAGAGGGAGACACAGAATCGGAAACAGGCTCCAGGCTCTGAGCCATCCGCCCAGAGCCCGACGCGGGGCTCGAACTCACGGACCGCGAGATCGTGACCTGGCCGAAGTCGGACGCTTAACCGACTGCGCCACCCAGGCGCCCCGAGAACCAGTTTTAATCTATGCTGTCATTTCATTTGAGAGAAATCTGGAGAAAGCAAAGACACATTAGAAAAGTGAACGTTTGCCCAATCATTAAGTTTCTCTCTTGCCCTCACTGCTTTCATCACTCTCTATAGAAGGGAAGTCAAGTGACAGGTGGCTGCAAGCCACGCTCCTCATAATCGAGGCTGGAGGAGTGGTGTGGGTTATGTGGTCCTCACCTTTATCCTATCGATGTTGGCCTCCATCTTCAGCTGTTCTACCAGCTTCCTGGCTTGTGCTATGCTGGCGGTGTTGTTGCTGGCCATTGGAATGCTGGGTAGGCTTTTCAGATACACTGAAAGAAAACAGGAAGGAAAAATGCATCAGGGAATTCATGGGCTGCCAAATGCACAGGCTCATCATATCCGGGGGTGTCGAAAGAGTGGCTGTGGTCAGGTCTGGCTCTCCCAGCCCTCTACAGCCCCAGTCCAGCACTGAGTCTGATTGCAGGCAGACCAGAAGATGAGGTGTGTTTTTCCAAATACCTGCCCCCCCTACCTCACTGCCCTGCCCCTGCCCCCCCCCCACATCCATCTGCACTTCTTCCCCTTCTTCAGAGAAGCACAATGAAGCACAATGAAACACAATGTTTACGAAATCCCTTAGAATAAGATGTACTGCTGAATCAAGAAAGCAAGTCATTAAAGTTATCTTATGAAATGAGTTCAAAATAGTAAGGGCGACAATTTACATTATTACTGCTGTTATTTTTCAGGTGCTATTGTCAGATACTCTGTTAAGTGCCCTCAGAGGGTAAACAATGGAAGGCAAGCAGAGAGAGGAATGGTACATTATACAATCCTTTAGGACTAAAGACACCAGGTTTGCAATGTTCTCCTGATGGGCTCAAACACCAGCTTTATAGTTAACTGTAATCACCTCAGCCTATTATACTGCAAGGACTCTATACAGGATGTGTGGCTTTTCAGTGTTGTTTATCCAGCATTTTAAAAAAATAGTCATTTCTCTCTACTCTATTTGAAATATGGCTAGATTCACAACCATGTACTTGATTCACAACTTTTCTTTTATAACAACAAGGGGGAAGGATTGCCATGTCTGAATTGTTAATTACATCAATGAGTTCACAGAATTCTGGTGAATTCTTTATTAAGTATAATGGACTTATTACTTTTCTAAATATGGAAATGGAACACAAATGTTCAGAGAGTAGAATTCTGCACCTATGTAAATTGTGAGATGGTTTCTTTGCCTCTGGCTTTGCCAGATTTCCTCCCCATCTTTGCTCCCATCCCCTTCAGGTCCTATCCCAATTTCATTTTCTAATTCTTTCTTGACCCACCATCTCATTTGATTTTTGTCATTCATCTCGGAAAGTACCCTATTTTATTTTATTTTTGGTACCCATTTCCCCCACATTCTGATCACGTCTCGCTCTATGTTAAGGTGCCATATGCTATTTCAGGACTGTCTGTATAGACGTGCCCCTCATGGTCACTGACACCCAATAGTGAAGCAATGTCTGAGAGCAGCAATTTAACTAGAGTGCATGACACAAGAATTGAGAGGCATTAAAGCCTTGCTTCAGTCAACAGTTGAATCTTGCTCTGAAGACATTATATTAAAAACTGTGACTTCTGCTAGCTTTGGGCAGTATTTTAATTCAGGGATAAAGTATAATCAGACTACCATCACAAAAAGGAAAGAGAACACATAGAAAACCTGGGGAAGGAAGAATGACCCATAGTAAGTTCAATGTAAGACTGTCTCTTATTCAGTAAAAATCAAGAAACAATTTTTAATGACCAAAAAAGCGTAAGTATGCAAATTATTTCCTTTGGTTCTTATATCTTGGCATCTTCTTCTTCAAGACAAAAGAAGAAATTATGTATAACTCTCTGTAAACAAAGAGGTCCCTTCATAGTGTTATTTTATAAAGAATACTGCAAAATCAGCCACCCCAACGGCATTTACAGTATAAACTGGAAGATAATTAACTGTTCTCTCAACTTATTTTCAAAGGCGTCAGAGACAATAAAGTGGGAAGGAAGACTGAAGGGATTTTGAAGCCACAAAGATCTCTGAGCACTACTTTCATATGCTTGAAGATCAAGGGAGGGATCTTTATGTAAAAACAAAAAAAAAAAATAGGAAGAGGCTTTGACAATTACGATTTCATCAGCATAATTAGGGACCCAATCATCTCCCCCACAGGGAAATTACGTATCTCCAAATGGAATAAAAATCTAACACCCTTGCAAAATGTCACAAGACCAAGATGGAATTTTGAATTACCGAGTTAGGGTAGTCTAACTCTTTCATTCATTCAAAGTCGGAAGTAGTTATGATCCACAAGACCCTGGACACTGTTCTGTGAAGTTAACATCTCTTCTGAATTAGAATTTATCACACTAGAATACAAATTATCACAGAATTATCAAGTACTCATTGGCCCTGAGGGAGCTTTGGGAATCTGGCCAGCTATTCTTCTGCCCTTGAATTTAAGCCAGATTACGTAGCAACTTGTGTCAGAGACCACGGCTTGCCTCCAAATAGTCAAATAGTGCTTCTCCTCTTCTTCATTAGTAATGACAATTTTTTTTTCCTTTTTAACAGAGACCACAAGAACCCTGAATTTTAGCTGGGCAGACTTTACTGAAATATATATTCTCCGGTCTCCCTTGCAGGCCGTTATAGCTCTACGACCAAGTTTTGGCCAATAAGATATAGGCAGAAGTGCCCTTGAAGGGAGCGGGGTGTGTTCTTTGCCTCCCTTTCCTCCTGCTACTGGCCTAGAAGACACTCTTGTTGGCTATAGTGCTCCATCTTGAACTGTTAGGTTTCACACCAGAGTGAGAAGGAAAGATCCGGTGCTTACTGACACTGTAGAGCCACAATACCAGATGTGACCTGGTTATGTAAAGAGAAATAAGTACTATTTTGTTTATACCACCATTATTAAGAGTTTTTCAGCTCTTGGACAACAGATCTGCCACTGAGTAAATGACCCATTATTTTCATGTGAATATCTAGGAAAGTCTGTATCCTAATGCCTTTTCATGTTCCTTGGGAAAGCTATGGCTGTCCCAAGGAGACTGAGACAGAAAATGTCTGAGTTTTCTATTGCTCCTGTATGACATTACTACAAATATAGGAGCTTAAATCATAGGAATTTATTATCTTACAGCTCTAGAGGTCAGAAGTCTGAAGTAGGTCTCACTGGACTAAAATCCAGGTGTCAGCAGGGCTGTATTCCTTCTGGAGGCCCTAGGGGAAAATTTGTTTTCTTGCCTCTTCCTAGCTTCTAGGGGCTACTACTGGTGTTCCTTGGCCCTATCCTTCATTTTCAAAGCTAGCAAAGGTGAGTTGAGTTGTTCTCATATCATATCACTCTGACCTCTTCTGTTGTCATATCTCCCTCTGACTCTCCTCTGCTCCCTTCTTCAAGAACTAATTTACGCCTGGCCCACCTAGATAATCCAGGACAATCTCCCCATCTTCAGGTCAGCTGACTAGCAACCTTAATCCCAGCTGCAACTTTAATTCCCCTTTGCCATATAACGTAGCATATTCACACATACCAGGAATGGAGACATGGGCATTTTGGGGGGGCCTTCATTCTACTTACCATGGAAGAAGACCCCTGTACAAACAGAAAAGAGAAGTGGGGAGGTGAGGAATGAGATGGAAAAAGAAGAGGGATGGGGCAGGATGCAAGTCTGAAAATGTTGGGAAGAAAACACACTTGAAACCTAAATGGACTTAAGAGTAAAAGTAAACACAGGTTTTCGTTTTCGTTTGAGGAAGATACAGCATCAATGTTCTTGGTTTACCATATGACCCAACAGAGTCTAGTATCACTTTTGGAATCGCTCTGTGCATTTTCTTCTTTTGTGTATCCAGTTGCTTTCCCATAACATCCCCCTCCTGGAGATAGAAAGCACTACACAGTCCTAGACCAGTGTTCCAAAGAAGGATGTTTTCCTAAAAAGTGGCTATGGTAAGAAACGTTAGCCTGTCTTCTAAGCTTGATGTATTTGGACAATGTGTCACGTGTGCGTAGGTGCACGTGCACACACACACTCAGAACCCTTCTCTTCTCATAAAACTGAAACTCTGTACCCAGTAAACAGTAACTCCCATTATTTCCTCTCCTTAGCCCTAGAAACCACTATTCTACCTTCTGTTTCTATGATTTTGGCTACTCTAGGTGCCTCGTAGAAGTGGGACCATACAGTATCTTTTTATGACTGGCTTCTATCACTTAGCATAATGTCCTCAAGTTTCATCTACATTGTAGCATGAATCAGAATCACCTTCCTTTTTGAGGCTGAATAATGTTCCACTACATGTACATACCACATTTTGTTTTCCCATTCATCTATTGATGGACACGTCCATTGCTTCCATGTTTTAGCTACCATGAATAATGCTGCTATAAACATGGGTGTACAACTATCTCAATTCTTTTGAGTATACACCTCAAAGTAGAGTTGCTGGATCATATGGCCAATCGATTTTTAGCTTTGTGAGGAAGAGCCATATTATTTCTCATAGCAGCTATACCATTTTACATTCTCACCAAACGTGCACAAGGGATCCAAATTGTCAACTTTCCCAATACTCATTATTTTCCATTGTTTTTGTTTTTGGCAGTAGCTATCTTAATGGGTGTGAGGTGGTATTTCAGTGTGTTTTTGATTGGCCTTCCCTAATGATTAGTGATGATGAGCATCTTTTCATGTACTTATTGACCATCTGTAGATCTCCTGTGTTGAAATGTCTATTCAAGTCCTGTGCCTCTTTTTGTTTTTGTTTTTAATGTTTTATTATTTTTAGGTAATCTCCACACCCAGCATGGGCCTCAAACCCATAAACCTGAGTTCAAGAGTCACATGCTCCACTGACTGTGCCAGCCTGGTGCCCCTCTTTGCACATCTTTTTTCAAGTTTATTTATTTTGAGAGAGAGAAAACAAGAGAGAGTGGGGGAGGGGCAGAGAGAGAGGGAGAGAGAATCCCAAGCAGGCTCCACTCTGTCAGCGCAGAGCCTGATGCGGGGCTCAGTCCAACAAACTGTGAGATCACGACCCAAGCTGAAATCAGGAGTCAGATGCTTAACCAACTGCCAACTAGATGCCCCTGCCCATTTTTGAATCAGGTTTTTTGCTGTTGAGTTTTAGGAGTTCTATATATATTTTGGATATTAATCTTGTACCAGATAATACGGGGTTTGTAAACATTTTCTCTCATTTAACAGATTGTCTTTTTACTCTGTTAATAGTGTGCTTTGATGCACAAGAGTTTTTAATTTTCATAAAGTCCAATTTTCCTTTGTTGCCTGTCCCTCTGGCATCATATTCAAGAAGTCATCAAATTCAATGTTGTTAAGTTTCTGCCCTATGTTTTCTTTTGAGAACTTTATAGTTTTAGCTCTTACGTTTATGTCTTTGATGCATTTTGAGTTAATTTTTGCATGGGGTGTTGGGTAAGGGTCCAACTTCATTCTTTTGCACGTGGATAGCCAGTTTTCTCAGCACCATTTGCTGAAAAGATTGTCTTTTTCAAGTTGAACGGTCTTGCACCCTTGTTGAAAATCATTTAACCATATATGTGAGGGTTTATTTCTGGGCTCTCTATTCCTAAGTTAATTCTATTCTAAGTTAGTCCCTAAATATTTTATTATTTTTTAAAAATTTTTTGGAATGTTTATTTATTTTTGAGAGAGACAGAGCATGAGCGGGGGAGGGGCAGAGAGAGAGAGGGAGACACAGAATCCAAAGCAGGCTCCAGGCTCCGAGCTGTCAGCACAGAGCCTGACGCGGGGCTTGAACTCACGAACTGTGAGATCATGACCTGAGCCGAAGCCGGACCCTCAACCGACTGAGCCACCCACGCACCCCAATATTTTACTATTTTTTAATGTTTATTTATTTTTGAGGGAAAGAGAGACAGAGTGTGAGTGGGGGAGGGGCAGAGAGAGAGGGGGACACAGAATCCAAAGCAGGCTCCAGGCTGCAAGCTGTCAGCATACAGCCCAATGTGGGGCTCGAACCTGAGCCAAAGTCAGTTGCTTAGCTGACTTGGCCACCCAGGTGTTCCAATATTTTAGTAGTTTTGACATTCTTGTCAAATAGAGTTTTTTACTTAATATCCTTTTAAGACTATTCATTGTTGGTGTATGTAAACGTTACACCACAGATTCCTAATGGGGAAGACAAAAGCTTTTGTCTTTCATCTCTACCTGAGCTGACAGGGGCTGCATGCCATGAGAAATGTTGTTGAGAAAAAGGTGTTGCACATTGTGAGCATATCGGGCCAAGAAAAGTGTTGACAAAGTGCTTAGGCAGAAGCATAGATGCATATCAGATATCCTTTGCTAATGTTCCTGTTTCATTTTACATCTTACTGAAATTGGGCAGAAATTATTTTAAGAGGGAAGGAAATGGTTTGACTATAGCAACCACTAAAATAGCCAAAAGGAAAAGTAAAATTCTGCTGAAAGGATCATGTAGACAAAGCTTTAAGACACACACCTCTCAAAAACAAACAAAAAACTGTTAGTTAAAAAGAGAGGGTGATTAACTTCTATACGCTGCTCCTCCCTCACCCCATCAGCTCAGTCTTTGGGCTGCCTTGTGATGTACCATAGTTTACCCTTGCAGGGGCCCAGCCTGTCCCTGGAACCATCAGAAGCCCACCTCCACGCTGCAACCAGCTGTGGACTCTAACTCTTCTAGAAATCAGTGAGGCAGAGGGAAACAGAGCCAGAGTCTGGTTCTCAGGGGGAAACTCTGGATTCCTGGGGTCACTTCTGGAATCTCAAAAGATCTCTGGGAATCAGCTGGGGTGATGATCCAAGGTTGGGTAGTGCTGGAGTGACACTCTTTGGTCCCGCCAGCTGTCTTCAGCCCAGCAATTGGTAGCACCTGTAAAGTGCTGCATCATCTAGCAACCAAGTTATGGCCTAAAATATGGGTGGTTACACATCTCTGAATTTGAATCAGAGAACACTAATACTGCAGATTAATTCTTTCAGAATTCCACAGCCAAGATCTCTTTTCAAAATTCCAACAGTCTATCCTCTGGAAATTCCAAATGGGATTCAATCTATTCTCCAAGTCTCGCTGGCAAAGGTTCTCAACCAGGGAAAGTGCCACCCCTTAGGAAGCATTTGGAAATGTGTGAGGGTGGCCTGAGTTATGACAGTAATTAGGGGCGCCAGTGGCATTTAGTGAGCAGAGGCAGAAACTCTAATGCCCTGCAGAGTGCCAGGCAACAATGAATTGTGCTGTTCCTCGTCTCTCAATGAGAAAGGACACACACACACACACACACACATACACACACACACACACACACACACACACACACACACACACACACA